>NC_028356.1:32774953-32840794 GCF_000741045.1 Vigna radiata var. radiata | reverse complement strand
CAAGTAGATGAATTTATGCACTTAATATAATAAACAACATAAAGAATGAGTGTGAGGATGAATGGACTAGGAAAGATGAGGAAGATTCATGTACTGTCAAATCGGGATATAAAAAAAATGTAAAACACATGTNATAGGAAAAACTCTTATTTGAAAAAAAAAATTATGGAGTGTAAAGGTAATTTCATTTATACAATTTTTTACTTGTAGGACAATCATGAATAAAGTGTCAACAATGACAAATCTTAGGAGGAAAAGAGTACAATTAAGTGATGTATATTGTATATTGTGCGTGTTGGAAGAAAAGAGTAATACACAATTATTTTTCACTCATAATATAGCACAAAAGATTTAGAATATGTGTACCAAACGAGTAGAAGTGAGAACAGTACATCATAATAAGCTAAAAAATCCACTTCCATATGGTTTAATCATGTTAATATAAACTTTAAAAAGAGAACGGTAAATCAAATGAATTTCTCTTTTGAATGATAGAAATATTGAGAAAATTTGAGACTAATAACAACATGCAAGGCATCGATGAACTTACGGCTTTGATAATTCCTACTTCTCCAAGTGATGGCTTTAATTTCCAAAAGCACCTAGAGTATGAAAACAAAAATGCTCTGCACGTCACAATTGCTATCTCCTTCTATTTTCTTGTCCCCAACCTGTGATGGAATGAAAAGTAAAGTGGGAGTTACAGATATGAACAAATCATACTGGATGACAATTTCCAGATCGATAAAAATCATTGAAGTTATTAGGAAAAAACAAGAATACATTGGTTTTTTTTTAGGAAAAATTACATAAATATAACTTTCAATAATTAAAATATATAGAAGTTTGTATTAAAAGATATACAAACTTTACACAGACCACAGTCGCAATTATATTGAGGCCATTACAGACCAATTTTGGTCGAACCAGTGGAACCCCTATGTCATGGTGTGATACTGTTCACAGATTATAACTTTGCTTAACATCAAGAATCAAAAGTATTTTTTTTTAATCATGCAACAAATGTTTCAGCAATCTGGGCAGAGTAACACAAATATTTCAACAAATATTCACAATCTGGGCAATAAATTCATATATTTTAAAAACATTTATGAATATATAGAAGATATTAAACTGATGAACATGTGAGACCTGCGTCGGAAGGTGGTCCATTGATCGGCAAGGGCGGTGCGAAGAGACTCGACGAGTGGGAAAAGACGCAAAGAGACTTTCTAATCGGCGTTTTCGGGAGATGACCACTTTCTAATTGGCGGCACAACGGAAAAAGTTCCTCCGGTGACCATTGAACGGTGCGTCACGGTGGCGGAGCTATCGCGGGAGTGGGAGCTTCTCTTTCTAGGGTTTCTTTTTCAATCTCTCAAATGTCTCTTTCCCCTCCCTTCAGACCCCTCTCATTAATCCACATCATTCTTTTCTTTCTTTTTTTCAAAAACGTGGACCACCCAAAATTTGACACCTGGCGGTGTAAAAAATTTGTCAAATTTTGGGTGTCAAAGTATCATTATCCTAAAAAAAAATGTATCTTGACACGAAGACCAAAACATGCTACCTAACTCTTATTTCCTATAACGTGACAACATAATGCATATTCCAATTAAGAAAAAAAAAAAGTTATATCTCCTAAGCTGGACGCTACAGCGTGCACCTCTTCCAATTAATCACAGTTTTTTTTTTATTCTAAGAAAAGAAAAGATAAGATGCGTTGTGTGCACAACCCTTTTTCCAAAGTGAAATCAGCTCCTCCCTTTTTCATGCTTCTAGAATAAAAATATTTCTAAAGTGAATAACACCTCCCTCTTCGAGCACTGTTTCCTCCTATGTAAATGAAAGTAGCATTTCCTTCAATCAAAAAGTTATGAAAACTAAATAAAAAAAAAGAAAGGGGAATTAGTAAATCCCAAAAGAGCTTAGCGTGAAGCTCTTCCTCCACTTGCTTCACCGTTGCTGGACTAAACCTTTAATAGAAAAAAAAACGCATGAACCAACACNGTGTAGCTGTTTTTCGCTTCTGCAAAGAGAGATGGATTCAACGTTGCTGCTGGAATCAAAAGAAGAAAAAAAATCATTGAATAAAAAGTGTTGTATCAAAATGAAGGCAGTGTCATCCGTGTACCAATTTTCATTCATCCAAAATCCAATAAAAACATAGTGTTTTTTCCCAAAAGCAAAGAACGTTCCAGCCAAAAAGAGAAAATGAAAGAGTGTGTTACGGCTGCAATCCCTAGGGCTTAGTATATGTCATGAAAATTGGGTGGGGACCACCTTAAAGAAACTCTAAAGTGCCAAATCATCCTACTCTACAATTGGGCTTAGTTTACACTACCAAAAATTGGCCCAAAATTACAAAACTTTGTTTTAAAAGCCTAATCTACTAAATTAAAATTTAATTAATTCTAAATTGTCTTTGTGGAGAGTCTTGAATTTATTTTGTCTCCTTCCCAATGCTCCAAATTGTTTGTCCAAAATTTTCCCTGAAAATAATAATGCAAATAATTAGCTCAGAAAATTCAAATTAATTAAATTTAGAATTTCTGGTCAAATTAAGCACAATTAGCAGAATCGGGAAAATACTGGACATTTAAACACAATTCCCTGATTAATTCTAGCACAATAAACTAAGTAAAGTCGAGAAAATATTGACTCATCAGTGGTATTATTGATTATATTCTTGATATTTCGGTCTCTTCCCTTGTCGTGAGTGGTTTTGGGTGATGGAAGAATGTTAAAAGTGTACTGTAAATATTATGGAGAATAGGCAGCGTTATTCGATTATGGGTTGAGGCGGTAGTAGGAAACTTTCATGTTTAGCTTAGAAGAGATGAGGTATAGATTACTTGTAAACTTTCGTTAAGAGTAGATTTAATAGGTAAGATGAAGAGAGATTGGTTAAGGTGTGTTAAATGAAGATGATTATGAGGGAGTAGTTCCGGCCGAGTGTTGAGTATTATGTATAGGTGTTATATGGATGGAAGGGTTGTATGTGAGGGTGTTAGTGAGTGCAGATAAGTTTGTAAGGATGTGGAAGATGGTGTGGGGGCCGTGGAGGATGGCATACAGGAAGTATATATATATATATATATATATATATATATATATATATATATATATGTTGGGAATGGGTATTATTACGTGAGTGGTAGGTTTCATTGTGCTGAAAGGTTCAAATAAAGGGGAGTGTGAATGGGGTGTGACGTTGGGAAAAGAATAAAGAAGAAGTTGAATAAAAGGTTTAATCATTTAGAAAGTCCTTATTTTCGCATGGAATCTCAATTTCGTCCCTTTTTTTTTCATTTTCTCAATTGGCTCCCAAAATTAAAAGAGTTGCATTAATTAGATCCTTTCCGTTAAGTTGGGGCTGACGGCGTTAAGTGTGTGTGTGTGACGTGGAGGCTGGAGTTAGTTTCTTATATTCATGTGGCTGACTGAGTTAAATTGGAAAAAAAAGCAACGTTTATTAAATTGGAACAAAAAATTGGGATTGGGAGTTAACTTTTTCGAATTAGGGATTGAGAGCGGAAGAAATATGTTCTACTAGGGTTCGTCAAAAGTACCATCAAATTCACCATTTGGGGTCTTCTGAGTTTCTTGTGAGTTCTTCTAGGATTCTTTTAGGGTTTAATCGAAAGTTCACCTTGAAGATGCATTCCTGTTCGTCTTCGTCTTCGTTGTGCATTGGGTGGCGGAAGGATTCACACATTAATGAGGCTTGTATCACAAAGAGTGGATATCGGATTCACACAGACAGGATTTAAATCTATACCGATGTTGCTTCGACAGAATATCACTTGTATGAGCAATAAATAATTGATAGACTGTACTTCTGTCAATTCCTGAATCATCTTGAGGGGAAGCAGAGGATAAACTCCTTTTAGGTTCACTAACCAGCCACAAAAGAGGATAATCTTCCCCTATACAGAATAAGAATGATGGGAGGAAGCAGTACGAAATCGGCCAAATAGATTAGAGTTTTTGAGAACTAGCTGCCTACTTCCTCTTCAAATTGATAAGAACCTCTTTTCACCAGGAGCAGCTTCTTCAATTCTACCATCTTTAATTGTCAATTACTTACATAAAATTACACCAACCATATCTGTCTCCAAGAATCAACCAAAAGCAACATATAGGAGGAGGAGGGGATCCATTGCTTCTAAGATATCCACGTTTTAAAGGGAAGATGATGAACAGAGGAGGATCACCCGTTAACTATTTTTTTTCAAATCTAGATTGAATACAAAATTCCTTATACAAATCAAAACTCTTTCCTTTTAAGAAACATTAAATGTCAAAAAGAAATCCCAAATCATCAAAGAAATTAAACTCAATAGAAGAGAAACCCCAACAAATAAATACATACTATCTGCCCATTTGAAATCTTCAAAGAGAATTCTGGTGCAAAATATTTAATATAATCATTTTCCGGAATCTCTGCAAGACAGAACAAAGCAAGTAAGAAACATTTCCAATCTGAAAACAGTAGGACAGAGTTTAAATCTGGAATGTGGAATCGACTATATTGGACAACACATGTATGGTATTGTTTAGGGGCTCGTAGGGTTAAGGAGGATTATATTGTCTATCAGGACATAAACCTAAAAAGCACAAACTTATAACTAAGATAGAAAGCATTTTGGGGATAAATTACTCTCCGAGCAAATGTTGCAAATAAATATAATGCAACAATTACCAAATGTAAAGCAAACTCTCCTATTCTCTTGAGGGAAAATCGGTATTGCGTATTTTTTTCACCCATTCCAAGTGTTGTGTGCAACTACCGAAATCCTATGCTCATAGAAATTATGAGAAAGGAGCAGAGCCCTTGCCCTAAACCGTAGATGAGGAAGACGCCGATGACGAAGGAAGGGTTTAGCTTTGAGGAGAGCTTTTGCAGCCATTGGATTGGTTGTGTTAGAAGAGAGAGAAGGGTTTTGGTTTTGGCTTTGGTGGTGACGGTAACGTCAGTGTTCTCACCCATTGCGTGGTTGTTGGGTGGGTTCAAATGAGCTGGGTTTGTGTTTCATGGATTGATGAGATGCGAGATTTGGTTTGACTTCAACACTGCAACATCAACAAGAAGAAGATGATGATCTGTGACGCGATTCAGTGTGGAAAGAAGCGTTGAATGGTTGGGTCAAATTACGCAGCATCTTCTGATTTTGATCATAATTTGGTGAAATATATGATTTGAAAAATTAATAAAGATTATGACACATTTCAATATTCAATACCCTATAATTCTTTACTATTAAAATAGAGAGTTAACAGCTGTTCTTGACTGAGAAAAATCAAAATATAGAAGAGAAAAAAAAAATACTGAAAACTCTGATAATGGGACGAAAACGGATTTCACTATCTCATGCATATTTTTGTAAAAAAAACAATCATCTTCGTTCTCGTACCTAACTCCAACAGGTTTCAAAATTTTGTTCTATTTCCATATAAGTAACAGGTATATATTTGTATCCATGTACCTGTTTCTTTATTTTTTTTCTATTAATTAATTAACTTTTATAAAATAATAAAAAACTACCACAAATGAATATTAAATATTTAATACCAAAATAAAATTATTATAATTTTTCTAATATCATATAATTAGAAAAAAAATTGCAAGTATATAAATTTTAAATTAAAATATCAAATAAAATTCTAACTTGCTGCATATTTAAGATATTTGAAGACTTATAGAATTTTGCAATAGAGAAAGCTTTCTTGGCCATCATGAGAATTTTTATCTAACGCAGTCACAATCAACTTCTAAATGTTTTGTCCTCTCATGAAGCTACTGTCAAATGTTTCAACCGCAAAAAACCTTACATGTGATGTGAACCATGTAACAACTTAGTAATTGACTTTGAACTTGACCTGGGAACAATAATTTGCATTTTTCTCTCCCATGTATCACCTGCATACCCTGTCTCTCTTCAATCATTTTTTTTACTAAAAGAAATAAAGTTGACAAAGCATTTATACTTAACCTTTTAAGGTGAAAAAATGATCTCACATAACCTAACTTCAAGAACATAGCGGTAATAAGAAACAGTATGCTGCTGCATCTACATTAACTATAGCATGTTACATAAGTTACAAGCTTTTATAATGACAACATATTACTAGGACAATATAAATGGCCAGAGAATTTTCCCACAAAAACAGAACGAACAAATACTAATATGAACCATTTTGGGCAAACGAAGTATAACTTCTCTTCACTAAACTGGTAATTTCTTTAGTATAGACACCAAGTTCATCATCATCTGTTTTAAGTATTAACTCCTCGTGCAAGATCGCTCGCTTTATGCTCCTACATACAGTTCTTGTTTGTGTTCCGAAATGCAAACCTCATGCAGCAAGTAACCTCTGAATATCCTTCTGAAAAAGTAAATCAGGAAAAGGTTTAATGATACAATCTTTTTGATAGCTTCAGTATCCATTCTCAAACATACACGCATAACTTCTCTTATATATACACGTAAAAACAAATACATAGTTTTCTTTTAACTGTACTTCCTAATATCTTGAACGGGTGCAGCCCATATTTTAGCAATTACAAGAAGCTATAAGAAAATCTAGTACTAAAACTAACAGTTATAGCTACCAAGTAAAAAAACTCATTTTCTGCTGCTCTTGAAAGCCTTGTAGCATTTTTAGTGATACAGAATTATGCCAATTCAAGATGTATCACACAACTCAAAGCCATATGTGATTTATCTCATAATAAACGAATCACTGGCTTGCCAAATCTTATCAAATTGAGCAATTCAAACAACAAAGAATAGAAGCTTCATTGTTATTGTAACAATTAGAACCTGGACATTTCCTTCTAGGTGGAAGCTTAACATACCTCAATTTGGAAAGGAGACGTTGTTGGTGGGTATCTTTCAATAACTTTACCATTTTTATCAACCAAGAATTTCTCAAAATTCCACTTTATAAGATCACCCAGAAAGCCTCCAGCACTAGATTTCAGAAAACTGTACACTGGAGCCGTAAATGGTCCATTGACATCCACCTGTTTTATATAACTTAATTACTTTGTTTACTTGTACTTTAAACTGTTCTGAACTGCTGACTGAAGAAAAAGTACCAAACCTTGTCAAAAATTGGAAATTCTGCTTTATATCGAGTGCAAGCAAACTGCTTAATTTCTTCATTCGATCCAGGCTCCTGCATACCAAATTGATTGCAGGGGAAAGCTAGAACCTCCAAACCTGAAAAGGAGCAGCATAAGGACACTAGATGTGTGTAGCTGAGAAAAATATTAATTTAAAATTGAAAAGCTTAGAACCATATTCATAAAAACAACAGAATATAAAATTGAATAAAAATCATTTTTTGAACCTACCCATTGGAAGTATTTTAATTTTCCAAAAACAAAATCACCAAAGTTCTTCCAAGAATGAAGAGACCAGAAATTACAAGGCCAACGCTGAGTGATTTTCCACCATAGATCAACATTGTCCCTCTACTCATTTTAATAAGAAACTTAAGGTGCGCTTTAATAGCCAGAGATACAAGAATGACAAATCGAAACAAAAATGGAGCGGCTACAATAGGCATTGTCATTTTGTAATTTTTTTCCACATCAACTTGGAACGAAATGCAATATACAGTTCAAACAAAACAAAATGAAAGTGAAAAAGTTTTACTTTCACCCCCTACCTAATCATTTTGTAAATTCTTTCGCCCCAACTTAGAATGAAATGCAACGTCCAAACAAAACATGAGAAAATGAGAACTTCTTTACTTTCAATCCCATACCTAACTCTTCAAATTTCCATCTTCCCTAAATGCACACTGAGCACCCTTAATTTAGCCACAAAGGATGGAGTCTGTATTTCTAGATTCTACCCTTCTACTGCTAGAAACTCACCTTGATCTTCATCATATGAAGAAGGAGAAAAAGAATGCTTAAAATTCTACATAATATTTGTGATTATTTTAAAAATGCTGTCAAATAAATAATTCATTAAAACAATTTTTTTTCTTTGTCACCCATAGATGGTTCACGTACTTAATTAAATCCAAAATAACAATCAAAGTGGAATAAACTGCAGCACACGAGTTAACAGGTTCTGCAGTATTTTGTATCATAAACAATCCATTAAACAGGGAAAAACAGCAAGATAGTTTGTCAGCAGACAGGGAAATCAATATACATTGTAAAATCATAATCAAAGTTTAAGCGACCATATCAATAGAACTGCGTAGTAGAGGAGAGTTAACATGTGAGAAACAGACCCCAGCCAGTAAACTTCATTTACATCAGTATCCAATCCAAAGGTACCAATAAATTGTGCCCGAAGTCACAAAGGAGGGACACACCTCTTTCCTAGTTTTATACAGTACACAACAAAAATAGAATGGTTTGCACAAGTAGATAGATTCATAACCAATAAGATATATTAGCAAACACCAAGTAAAACATGACATATTGTCATTCTCAGAAATATAGCAAATAACAATCATCTGTACGAAACATACCTTGATCCTTATACTTTTCATACAAACGAGACAGCTCCGAGTAATTCGATGACGTCAAACCACTGCCACAGGAAGGAAATTTATTAAACTGTTAGCTATGACCAATTTGGTTTTAAGATATAGAAAATTGTAAGAACTAATGAGGAAAACTAAGGCTTCATCAGACATATTGAGCAACATATCTTCCTTGAAGAGTGCATAACTCATACCATCGTGAAGCAACATTGACAATCAATAGAACCTTCCCCTTAAACTTGCTAAGAGCGACATCCTTTCTGTCAATATCCTGCATCATAAAATATAGTACAAATATAATATATACCTTGAGCACATAACAAGTAAAAATAATAAAAATATAAAACCTCTCTTATCTAAATCTCAGAAAGATATCCCCATTCAGTAAAACTATCCATAATATAAAAAAAATTGACACCCCACTTCTCAAATTCAATTTCCAAGGTCGACCCAATTCTTTTCAAGAAAAAGGGTTGTGGAAATTGAAATTAAACATGGTACCTTGACAGTAAAATCATAGATGGTCTTTTCTGTGGCAGCTCTGGCATGAACTGAGAAAGACCTAGGCTTTATGAAGAGCCTTGGAAAAGTTGATGAGGTTCGTAGGGAAAGGGAAGGATCAAAAAAGGTTGAGTTGGAGGAAGCAAAGGAGGATTTGACGAAAGGAAAAGAGGGAGAAGTTGGTGGGTTTGTTCTGGCATGGGTGAAATCATGGAGGGGTGTGAAGAAGGTGGTGGAGAAAGCCATGGAGGACATTTTTGGTGGTTGCAAACTCAAGAGATTTCTCAAGTTTCGTCCTTTCTTTGATTGGAATATGGAAGATAATCTGTGTCTCATACAGAATGGAAATGTCTGTAGATTGGAAATTTACATGGGAGAAAAATATTAGATCAAAATTTTTCAATGTTTTTTACAGAAATGAATGATCCAGACCAAAATTCAGTTCTTGAAAACTAAATTTTATTCTGATTTTTTCAATTTATTTTTAAAATTAAAAAAAAAAATACAATCTTGTGATAGCATCACTTTATGGAAAAACAAGATTCTCAGCATTTAAATAATAAACAAGTCTAAATTGGAACTTAAGATTTGACTATTTTCTTTTTAAATTAGTATATTTTGAGAAAAAATATATATAAAGATGAAAATAATTTAAACTAAATGATTATTTACCATTGAAAATAACAATTAACACTGTTCACAGTTTTACAATTTGACATTAATCATTTGAATTTTAAAAAATTATAAAATTATTTTATTTAGCAAATGATAAGTTTCAATTCATAATAAAAAAACTATCGAATCAATTAGTTAAATAAACACGAATATCGTTTGTGGTTATTAAATACTAAAAAGACATAGGTATTGACTTAAATATTAGACATGTTATATACATGTGTTTATAAAAAAGAAAGAATAGAGCTTATAATTTATTTTTTATATCTTAAATATTAAATTATTATAATAATAAATAGCATATTTCTTCCATTAAATTGGATCTATGCTGAAAGAGTGGCAAGAGAGGAACTTATCCGAATCTTCTACTTAAAAAGAAAACGAAAGGTAAAAATAATATTATATGTTTAATTTTTAAAATTAATATACTCTAAAAATTATACGTCATATGCAAATAAGCATTATTTTTTTATGTATCATTACGTGGTTTAAACTTAATGCAAAATAATTGGTTCAAATATATTTTAAATCCTCCGTTTGACTTTAATTTCTAAAAGTTTGTTTGATATTTTTAATTATTAATTATAAACTTAGTATCAAATATATAAATATTAATTGAAAATTAAAATTTTTTGAAGCACGCTTTTTTAATGAGGTAATACATTTAAATTTGTTACAAATACTATAATAAGATATGATTTGATCAAATTATTATTTAATTTACACAAATAGAGAATTGAAAAGTAATTTTGAATTGATAAAACATGAAATTTAACCTAATTTCGTCTTCTTTTTTTTTATTTGTATGTACTACTTTTCATGTGAAAAGATTAAGATAACGGAGATTGTTAATATGTGTGAGATGTGATATAGGTGGAAGTGTTGAAACCTCAGGTGAAGATTTGATGGACTTGTTTATGTGGTTCATCACTCACCACACACTCTTCTTTGTCTTCATTTATTCTCTTCTTAAGTCCTTATCTTTCTCTCTTATAAACAAATATTATTTCTTACATATCTTCAACTTACTATTTTTCTAAACACTATTTTAAACATTTTTTTTTTCTATTTAATTCTATATACAACTTTACTGTCCCTATTTAAAAATAAAATAAAGACATCTACCTTTCTTATTATAAAAATCAAGATTTTTTTATAATATGTATATAAAATAAAGGAAATTATTATAAATGTTGTAGAGTGTATAGACATGTTTAGTGTATCTACAAGTCTTTTCTTTTGAGTAATAAATTGTTTACAAAGTGTATCATTTAATAAAAATTTTATCTTAAACAATTTGAAATATTAAACTCACTTTTGTTGGACACTGCTTGTGAGTTGTATAAAATGTTATTCATGCTCAACATACACGTTTTGCTCATGAGTCCAATGATTTTTTTTCAAACATATTTTATATAAGGTTTAAGTCATATACGTTTTTTCGTTGAATATTCGTTTGTTAAACTTTAAAACAAGAATTGTACCGTGTATGACAAACGGCTAGTGAGAAACGTTCGGTGGGACGAAAGTGACTAGTCTCAAGATCTGCGAACGACCAGACGTTTTTATCGCCTGGTCGAAGAACGACAATGACATTAATTCAGAATTAAGATAAAAACAGAATTAAGGACATTGGGCCAACGATTGGGTCGTGATTAAGGTTTGTTAATCACATACTCATAACAAAAACTATAAATAGAGGTCAAAGGTAAGAGTTGGTAGGTTACATTCATTGTGCATTTACTTCAACTTTTACTTTTTCTTTCGATCTCTATCATTTGACTACCCATCGACTTGAGTGTCAGAGTGTTTTTAGCAGATATCCGACCGAAAGAGAGTACCCGAACTGTCGGAGAGGAGATCTTGAGACGAGACCAAACGTTTAGGAGCTAAATTATGGAGATGAAAATCAAACCGACCTCACAATCGGAACAAGAGTTATTAGACAGTGAATTTTTTTTTTTTTCAATTTGCAAGGATTTTTATTCCTCACAAATTGATTTGCGAGGTTTTTTTCACCTTCCACGCTTAGAATCATCACAAACTATCCATGGAGGTTTAACATGATCCACAATATCAGGTTTTACCTCTTTTATTAGTGAGATTTTTAAGCTCTTTTATTACCAGAGACTTTTATCTTATTTATTCTGAACTATTTTATTATACAAATGACCTCTGTTTTCTCCTTTTTACTTTTTGGATTAATTAATAATCTATCCAATTTGACAATTATACCTTATTTGTATTTAGTTCGTGATTTACTATTTTATTTTGCTTTCATTATTTCTACATGACAATCTATGTCTCAGTTTAAGGTGTTTATATTTTTTCCAACAATATTTATTTACAGCAAGATTAAAATATATTAATGATAATAGGAAATAAATGACAAAATTCATTCACTAAAGTGCTCACAACCACTGAGCCACCACAATGGCCACAGCAAGCGCAAAATCTCAACCTTGTACACCATAATAGTATATAGTGCACTATCTTCCACACGAGTTAATAAAAACACTATGTGACAAAACCCTAAAAATGTAGTTTGTGGTTTCTATTTTATGGACGCTGTTTTTTTTTCATGAATGTCTGTCAGACAGAATCATTGGGAAAGAAACATTCCACCTATTTTTACTTTCTACACTTTATAATTGTTTCTTCCACCTCTTATTATAATAAGAATAACGAAAATAATCTTAAATTTTTTTATATTTTTCGAAAAATTATTATCTAGAATAAATTCATATCATTTTTAGTTAATGTGAAATTTTTAACAAAAGTTAAAATTTATTTAGATTTTTTTAAAAAAAATTATAAAATCGATAAATTTGTGATTTAATTGATAGAAAAGGTTTGAAATGAGAAAAATAAAGATGAAGGATATAAGGAAGATGTTGTTTTAGTGAATGCAATAACTCACATAGCTTTCCCATAGATGTAAAAATTTTAACAATTCTCCACAAATTCTTTCTTATATTACATGTCATTGATTCAAAATTATTCTATAATTAATAATAATAATTATAAATATCAATTAATAATTAAATGATATGTAAGTGATGTTAAAGTATTGTCAAACAAAAATTTTAAAGGAATTATTATCCTTTACTAAATAGTATCAAAGAAAATAAATGATTTATACTTAAAAATGATTAAAATATTTGATGAATATGTTATGGTGAAGGCAGGTTACCTCAGCTTGGCAAAGACTTTGACTTAGAGAAGTCTTTGTCTTTCATTAACAACAATGACAGCATAGCAACTACTCATACCACACATCCTTTACTATAGTCCCCACACTTTTCAATTTTCTTATGTTTTTTCTTTTTCAAATTCTTCTATTCTTCTATTCTATCTTTCTCCACCCATTCAAATTTCTATTATCTTTCTTCCCTCTTCATAATAAATACATTAACATATTGTTACATGTCACTGTCTTCTGCAGATTTTTTCCTCGTCAATCACTTCTTCGTAAATTCTGCAGCAACTATTAATTTCATTGAAACCAAGTTTGCTTTGTCTCATCTTGAATCTGTGAGTCTCGTTTTTAAGAACAGTACAAGTGTGTAAATTGCAGACACTCCTTTTTCTAAGGAGACCAAAACAACAGAGACTCCAAAAACTCCTTATATCAATCAGCAGAGATTCTTTTCTTCCAATTTTACTTTTTAATATATATATCTTCTAACTTATAATCTATAAGAAATAAAGAATGCCTTATAATATGTAAGAAATAATAATACTAAAGACTGACTTGTAAGAATACATTGAAATTGTGTAAAAAAAATGTTCGGTGGGTGAACAGTATCTGACAAATTCAGAGGCTCTAAACCAGAATAAAGAAATATCATTCTTTGCCACAAAGTCTTTTTCTTTCTTTTCTTTTCTTTTCTTTCTTTATAATAGAAGCGGTTGTAATTATACCTGTTTCTGTGTTCTCTTCTTCGTTCTCTTTCCTTCACCTCTCTGTCTAACTCCAAACCCAACACCTCACTCTCTCCATACTTCTGACCTGTTATGTTAGTACCACTCTTCAATCTTCCCATTTGAACTTTGTTCATACTTTTCAAAGGTTTAAAAAAGGAAGAAAGAATTAAAAGTAAAGTCTTTTGCACCTCATTTGATATTTCTTTTAACTTTCAAGTTAGAAAATGCAGAATTATGAGCTGTGAACTCTTACTGTTAATTTTGTGTTCATATTATCATCTGGGTATTCCTTGATTATGGATTCTACCCTCTATTGCTCTCTGATTACTGCTTCTTTGCTTTTCTCTTTACTGTTGATTAATCTTGATCTTCATTACTTTTTGTACATTTCTCAACACAATTAAGACTTCAAGAATTTCCAATTTTTCTTGTGGTCATTTTTCCATATTGAGCGCTAGCGCTTCTTTATTCAGCTTTCATTATCTATAGCTTGAATTCAGTCTGCTCTGTCTCTTTATATTTTATTTTGGGTTGATATTTTGTGTTTCTTGCATGGTTTTAGTTTCAGATCATTCTGTATTTTCTAACCCTGCCACTGAGAAAAAGGAAAAACAGAAAAAAAACCTTTTTGTTGACTGGAGGAGTCTTCTTAGTTCCTCTGCCATGCTTGAAAATCACTACCTCATCCTTATCTTTCTTCTGAAGTACTACTGTCATGTACTAGAACTGCAAAAGTTATGCTTCTAACTGTTCTCCCAGTTGAAGTGCGATTCAGTTGACATTTTCTTTCACTCTTTCTACTTTCCCCTTTGAGAACAGCTTATTCGTAATTTTTAATGTAGACATTAGATTTGTCTTTGAGCATCATGACTTGTCTTTTCTATGTAAGAGCTATTATAGAATGATATCCAAATTCCTTTTCAATGTTTTATTTGCTTATTTTTCATGATTGAAGAAATAAAACTAATGCTTATTTGTTTTGTTCAGAAAGAATGGGAACAAATCTCAGCACTCCCAAAACTGAAAAGTCTTCCGATGATGGAGAAAATGATCATCTTAGATATGGTTTATCATCAATGCAAGGCTGGCGTGCATCAATGGAAGATGCAGTAAGTTGTCGCTGGAAAAGTTGCCACTTAGTTTATTACATTCATTATCTTGTTTGTGAGTAATACTGAATTTTGTCTGCACAAAAAAAAGAACTTAATTTAAAGGTGCAATTTTATCTTCTGTCTCATGTTTTAGGGACAATGAGATTTTTGGTCTGGTCAATTATGTTTTCTGGAATGAATGTATGTATCATTAATTATGCTTCTAATATTGTAGTTTGCAACTTACTTTGATTTATCTGTGTGCATATATTGCTTTAGTTGAAGATTAATCTGCTGTTAAGTTTTTTCATTCTCTTTTCTTTTGCTAGCATGCTGCACATCTTGATCTGGACGAATCCACTTCCTTTTTTGGAGTTTATGATGGTCATGGAGGTAAGACTCGAACAAGTTTGAGTATTTAGAACTAGTTTTACAATTTTATTACTGATGTCTTCTGTACATGTTAAAAAGGACTTGCTGTTTCAATTTTTTTTATTTTCAGTTTTACAACTTTGTTACTTTTTCTGTTTCATTTTTCTCTCATTAGTCTTACCCTTCTAACCCCTGTAATTGAAAAAAGATAAGTATGATATGATATATTCTTGAATAATAAACCCCTGAAAAGCAGAAATGGTAACACCAATACTTTCCAATTTCTCTGATCAGTTAAAAGAGAGACTTCTGCAGAAATTATTTTCCTAAATAGTACAATTTTCAGTTTTCTTTTTTCAGAAACTTTTCTTATTTTCTCATAGATATCATCTAGTTAACCTTTGGGTGACTAGTTTCATGTTGCCACTCATTTCAATACTTTTATTTGAACCATAGATAAAAGTTATTTCATGATACGTTGTTATCATGCTCTAATTTATGTAAGTGGACTAATATACTTCTAGGTAAACATTCATGAGAAAAGAAAAGAAAGTAAGTGAACAAGGTAAAATGGGTCTAAAGTACTAGCATAAGTTAAATTTAACTTTGCTCCTTAAATTTTTGACAATTTGTCTCATCGTTTCCATATTCTGATGTGCAGAAGTTATATTAACTTATAACTTATGACAGGAGTTTGATTCATTCCTCATAGTTTCTTTTATTTTTCTACTCTTGTAAGTGTTTCTTGAGTGATTTACTCCAGAAATATGTTATGGATGCTAAATTAAGTCCAAAATTTTCAGGTAAGGTGGTTGCCAAGTTTTGTGCTAAGTATCTTCACCAACAGGTGGTCAAGAGTGAAGCATATATAGCTGGAGATATAGGAACCTCTCTTCGGGAATCATTTTTCAGGTTAGAGGGAAAAAAGTGAACTTCATGTCTTACTACTAAAAGTGATTCTTCTGAATATAAAGTATAGCATACTTACAATTTACTGCATTTCATTAAAATTATAGAAGTGAAGATCACATAGGAAGCATGCCATTAAAATTTGGGGTTAAATATGTTTAGTCCCTAAACTTGGAGGCAAAATTGGAATTCATCTTTATCCCAAAATTTGATACATTTTGGTCTCTATAAACTTTAAAAACGAATAGATATAGTCCTTGTAATCCAGATGTGTTAAATTGTTTTGAGGTGTCTACATCTTAGGATGGTGTTCGAATTGTTTACACATTTTTGACATGTTACAACTCAAATGTCAGCTTGGAACACCATTTAAAAATGAATGAACACTGATTAACAAACTGATTAAAATTAACGTTATTAAGTTTAAAAGACTATATTCATTCATTTTTAAAGTTTGAGACCAAAATGTATAATGTTTGAGACCAAAATGTATAAAGTTTGGGACATGGATGAATTCCAATTTTGCTTCTAGTTTAGAAATTAAACACATATTTAACCCTATATAGGCAAAAAAATATTGTCACGGACTCCATATGCATTCGTTAATTTCTTCTAATCCTTCAACCAAAACACCAGAGTAAAATGAAATAAAACAAATGAGTAATGAGATGGCAATTTTGTAATAATTGCAGGATGGATGAGATGATGCGTGGTCAAAGGGGCTGGAGGGAATTGGCAATTTTGGGTGATAAGATAAACAAGTTCAATGGTAAGATAGAAGGATTGATTTGGTCTCCACGAAGCAGAGAATATAAGGCTCAAGAGGATAGTTGGGCCTTTGAGGAGGTAGGTATGACATTTGAAGGTCCTTCTTTAACATCATAGCTTTCATGAGTCTAAGTCTTACATTGAATAAAAATGACAAAGTTAAATACCATATAAAAAAAATTCATACCTTGAGGTTTTAAGTTAAAAGTAGTGTCAATCCCTTTTAATTTAAGAGTTAGGCTCAAGTATAGTATATATAACTCATCAATGGGTTATATACATGCCACATAGCTTTTTAAGTAAAGAGGTAAGGTTTTAAATTGTGGTAAGACTATGGTTTTATTGCAATTCTTGACATTGAAGAAAATTGTGGATAAATGCAGTCAAATTACAGTTGCAATGCCATATCAGAGAGCCTAAAAACCTTGATTTTGTGGCCGAAATGGTGATAACAGACCAAGTGTGTTGGTTTTGTGTGTGTGAAATTATAATTTCTCTGCACCTCCATTTTTGTTATCTGGTGTCTCTTTCGTTGCATTCAGTAATATGTCTTATGTATTGTAAGCAGGGTCCTCATTCTAATTTTGCTGGACCAACTTCAGGAAGCACTGCCTGTGTTGCAGTTATTAGAAACAACCAACTTTTTGTAGCAAATGCTGGTGATTCACGTTGTGTAATATGTAGGAAGGGTCAGGTAACTTCTAGATGGAAATTCTCATCTTCAAAATAACAGATTTCGTGTACAATTATTACAACAATTTTCTGACTATTGTTCATATTATCTGCAGGCGTACGATTTGTCTATAGATCATAAACCTGATCTTGATACTGAGAAGGAAAGAATCATAAAAGCCGGTGGTTTTATTCATGCTGGAAGAGTTAATGGGAGTTTAAGCCTTGCAAGAGCTATAGGTATTTATTTACCAACAAGTGAGCTGTTATGAATGTTTATTAAAGATTCCTCCAATTTTAGCTGGTTTTATATTGGAAAATTGAAGATTTCATATATTTGTATTGGTTTCTTCTGGATACTAATTTCTTTGTGACATGTTAATATAATTTTATTTCGGATTTGTTAAGAAGTACATTTAAAGCTTAAATCAACTTTACGCAACGGGCTTGATAACAGGTAGAAAAACAAATCTAACAAATAACAAATTTCGTTAGGATAGACTCTAACTCATGACTCTGATACCATGTTAATACGTAGATTTCAAACTTAACTTGTTTGTAAGTGAGGTTTGCACCTAATTGAAACTGTGAATTGATCTTATTTCTGAATTGTTGATATGAGATTTTAAGAGCCTTTTGGTAATGGTGTATATGGGTCATGGTTTATATGGTCCCCATTCATTATGTTTCACTATTCTGCAGGTGACATGGAGTTTAAGCAGAATAGATTCCTTCCTGCTGAAAAACAAATGGTGACAGCCAATCCAGACATAAATACTGTAAGTTTGTTCATGTGTGATATACATTAAATCGATCAACTCTACCAAACTTTCATGGTTGCAACATGGAATAAACAAAAATGAAATGCTTGGTTAAAACTCAAGATTCTAAGTATTTTCTACCATCTTAAGTTTTCAACTTTTGACCGAGTATTATTATTTGTCATTTTATAACAGATTGAACTTTCTGATGAAGATGAATTTATAGTGCTAGCTTGTGATGGCATATGGTATACTTCTTATTCTATTATACTTTTCTATTCTCTATTATATGTTCTTGAGAATTTACACTTCCTGACCAATCTCTATATGACACTTAAAAAGAGTTTATTGATTTTTTTATGATTCAAAAACTCAATTATGTGTGACATTAAGATTAACCATATAATAATTTTTTGGCTCTTATTGCTTCAGGGATTGCTTGTCAAGCCAGCAATTGGTTGATTTCGTACGCCAACAACTTCTCATTGTGAGTTTCTAAGTTTTAAAATTTTCCTAACAAACATTAAATGAATAATGTACCATTGTTGCTTATACTTGTTGATGATATTTAATGCAGTGTTTGGTACTGTCATGAATATCAACTGTTGTTTATACTTGTTATTAGTTAGAGAGAAACTGTGGATGCATAATTAATTACAGTGTTAATAAAAAATTTAGGGAAAAAAGGGCCCAACCGGGTTCGAACCGGTGACCTCTTGATCTGCAGTCAAATGCTCTACCACTGAGCTATGGACCCTATGTTGTTAATTAATGTGAACATCATTTTATGTCACAGGAAACAAAACTTTCTGCGGTTTGTGAAAGAGTGCTGGATCGATGTTTGGCACCAACAATAGGTATTGGTGATGGATGTGATAACATGACCATGATTTTAGTGCAGTTAAAAAAACTGAGGCAGTCCAGTGCACCAACATAAGAACAATGATCTTCAAATGTTTGAACTAAGAATTGAGAGCACTGAAATTCAATAGGTTTTGTACTGTATATACAGTGTGGACTACTCCTTTCTGCTCAATCTAGAGTTACATCTTCACTTTAACTACCATTCATTTTCAAATTTTTGTCTTTACTTTCTACTAGAGTTACATATATATATTTGAACATATGATATGATTTAGATGATGATATGCAATAAGTGAAAATTTATGCCTTCGTTTAACTTCTAAACTTAGTTTCTTATGTTTTGTGCTTTTAAAACTATGTTTTTATTAGGATTTATCTTAAATGATGTTTTCATTAGGATTTATTTTAAGATAGATAATTGAGTTTGAGATATAAAAACATGTTAAAAATAGTCTTTTAATTATCTTGAGATATACTTGAATATTTGAAGTATATACAATTATCATTTCTTTCTAAAAAAATAAGAATACATCCTTTTGATACTCAATATTTGATAATATTGTGTTTCTTTTGTCATGATTTTTTATTTTTTAAATAATTAATTGATATAGAAATGGGTATGGGTATGAATGTATCTCAATGGAGATAAAGATGATATAAAAATGGTATATCCGTTGGATAGAGGTATGATGATGATGACTTTTTTTCTTTAGGGACGAGTGTGGGATAATGAAACTCTCTATGCCTCGTCTATTGTCATCATTACTTTTAGTTGCATAAACATTTATTTATTTATATAGAAAAAATCTAAATCGATAGGATGTGTTAAATCTTTTTAAATTTGGGTCAAATCTTCAAAGTAACAAAAAAAATCTTTGAAATAAATAAGAGGATATCTTCAAATTTCATTAATAAAACTCAAATTCACAATTAACTTTAAAGATTCACAACAAAAAAATTATAGATATGTGGCATTTAGGTGGTCTATTCTCTCGTAGAGTTCATGTATCCATTGTCCTCTAACATCACGTCTCTCTTTTCTTCTATTTTCATGTTATTTTTATTTTATATCATGTTTTGTAACATCTTCACGAAGTGTTAAGTCTTTGGAGTTTATTTTCTTGTAATTTAAATAATCAATTACAAGGTTTCAAGGAAGTAATGAATTGTTCATTTGATTTATTTATTTAAGTTTATTTTAATTTTTTTTTATCTTGAGTTCTATTAGTTGCTTTTAATATTGGTATTGACAAGTGTGAATAAAATTGACTTATTAAATCAGTAACATTCAAGATTGAAACACAATAAAAATTCTAAAAATTAGGTAATGGAGTTCAAATAAGTATTTTTTAGGGGTTAGACGATTTAAATTAAGTGTTAAAAATTTAAGTATTTCTAAAAGCATTTAGGAAAACTTTTTAAACTGAAAACAATAAGGGAAACTTATTTTTATATCAGTTCGGTTCAAACTAAACTACCTCAAATTCTCTTTTAAGCACTCTTAAGGGATTCCACTTGTGACACCCAGGCACTAACGAGGGCGGGGAGTGATCGTCGGTGCAAGAGGCATGGACAAGGAGCGACCACTGGCAGGCTTCTAGTGGAAGGGGCACGTGGACGAATCGAACATACACCGGAATGAGAGGAATCTAGAGACTGTATAGGTATGGGACTATACAGTTGAAGGATAGCTTAAAGGAATTGATTTGGCTACTCATATCAACAAATGCATTTGCTTTTCGGTAGCCTAACTCATAAGAACTCCATGGTTAAGCGTGCTTAGCCTAGAGTAATTATGGGATTAGTGACCTTCCGGGAAGTTTTCTCGGAAAGTGTGTGAGTGAGGACAAAACACACTGGAAAGCCTCGTGTTGATGTGTGGGGGTAGTCAGTAGTCCCTGTAAGTTATCGGGGCGTTACAAATGGTATCAGAGCCTAGCCTCTCCCAGTACGGTGTGGTTCGAGGACGAACCAGACGAAAGCTGTTGGGCATGTGACACCCGGGCACTAACGAGGGCGGGGAGTGATCGCTGATGCAAGAGGCATGGACAAGGAGCGGCCCCTGGCAAGCTTCTAGTGGAAGGGGCACGTGGACGAATCGAACATACACCGGTGTATGGGACTATGCAGTTGAAGGATAGCTTAAAGGAATTGATTTGGCTACTCATATCAACAAATGCATTTGCTTTTCGGTAGCCTAACTCATAAGAACTCCATGGTTTAGCGTGCTTAGCCTAGAGTAATTATGGGATGGGTGACCTTTCGGGAAGTTTTCTCGGAAAGTGTGTGAGTGAGGACAAAACACACTGAAAAGCCTCGTGTTGATGTGTGGGGGCAGTCAATAGTCCCTGTAAGTTGTCGGGGCGTTACACCACTAATCTTTCAAAAGATTACAACATGTTTAACCACTCCTAATTTACTAATTAGACGAGTTACACCACTTTTGGTATCTTACTAATCTAATTGACTAGACCATTTAACTCCACTAAGTTAAACAACCAAGAGTTTTAATTTATTTTTGAATATACAATCACAACAAAGGCGTTTTTAGAAAACAAGTAAAAATTATAACTCTTGTAGAGAAGATAAGATTTATATATAAATAAATTTGATGACTTATAATAAACTTTTCTTTTTCAAAGACAATGTTAGACGATGAAAGCTTGAGAGAAAATAATAGCATAAAACTTTAGAGGATATTCTTCTTATCTTCTCTCATGCAATCCTCTTTATATAACTATCTTCGAAAAAGATCCGTTACTTAGAAGCATTGATTTCTCGTAGGTAGGTAGCCTTTTGGTACGAAGTCAGATGTTATGTGCTTTTGTAGAGATAGCTTGTACGGATGAGTAGAGCATAAAACACTTAAAGAAACATTCCCATGATTTCTTTCTATCTCTCTACGTTCTTCTAATCCAATGTAGAACCTTTAAAAAAGCTTTGTACTTTTGTGATCTACACAGATAAAGAGAACATAACATAACAGATAGACGAGTACTATTTGCACATGCATTTAATACGTTAGACGTTAAGTGTTTAGGAAAGATCTGTGTACTTAGCATTTAAACAGATTAAGCGTTTAACAATATTATCCTAAATGGTTCATTTTATTGGATATTATTTTATTAAACACTGTTTGTTAGACTTCAAAACATGAGTGGTTAGACGATCTTTGTTAAAGACAAAATCGTTTATGTTAAACAAACAATTTCATGTTTTGAAGTTTAATCAAATAACATTAAAATGGGTTAACATATGAATATAACCTAGGATGAAAACACAAGACCTAGAGCCAAAATTCCAAGACACCCACAACCTAAACCCCAAACATAGAAAAACATCTAGGAAAACACTTAAGTCTTAGGAATAGAAAAACATCTAGGAAAACACTTAGGAATGAAAAAAATATATAGGCTAAAACACATAGATGCATGACTAGATGATGTCTTGTCTGAAAGCATCCAAGAGAGATTGAGCTAAACACTCAATGCTTATAATACCTGGATTAGGTATTCATCATCTCTCGAAAAACAAAATGAGTAGAGATAATGTCTCTAACAAAACCTTTTAAAATACTTAACTATTAAAACATAAGAAAAGATTAAACATGTTAAACGCTATTAAAGAAGCGTTTACTTGATCAAGACGATACCATGAGCTTAACAATACCTCATCTTATGATGAAGTACATATCATGTTAGGTATCTGTTGTGAAAAGAGAGCTTACCTAACGGTAGAAAATCAAAAAGCACTTTGTTGTTCTGAACAATCATTAAACGACATTAAATGTTCAACGTTCAAAAACAACAAAAGTAATAAGAAAAGTCATATATGTTGCATGTACAATTTACTCTAATTTTGCAGATAAGTTATTCTACACATATCAAAAAGTGGATGTTAGAGACGAAGAAGATATTCACAAAATGTTCCTCACTTGAAGAAAAATCTAAAAAGATGGCACATCCTACTTCAAGCAAAGGATTGAAAAAGCATGTATGTTGTGACAAAAGTTGACTTACACAACGATTACTGTGAAAAGAAGAAAGAGAAATTACAAGTATCGAGACTATCAATTACAAATCCAATATAACGGACAAATATCCATGAATTTTATAAATAGAAGATCTTTCAAGAAGGAAATCAATAGGATAGCTCAATAGCACAAGAAAAGCTTACAACAACATATTCATCCTGAAGAGAAAAAAAAGAGAAAAAAGCAAAAAGAAAAGAATACATCTGAGCTGAAGAAAAGGGCAGAGAAAGAGATACTCTCGAGCTTAAGTGTCATATTTCTTACCATTGTAAGAGAGAAGAAAGAAACACCTACGAGTGTTTTGACTACATTGTATTGTAATCAAATCTTCTTTGTGAGAGATTTAGTCTGAACTACTTGTAAGCAATCGTTGATTGCAATTCTGAAGAGAATTAAAATACTTACAACTGAACTCTTTTTGAATTAAGAAATCTAGGCACGATACTCTAATACCAGGAGTGGTTTGAAAGCTTAAAGGAAATATCGGCTAAGGTTGTTAAGTACCAAGAGTGATACGAATACTCAAAGGAAATCTCAATTAAGGTTGTTGAGTACCAAAAGTGATGCAAATACTCAAGGGAAATCTCGACAAGAGTGATGAGTACCAGGAGTAGTGCTAATACTCATTATTTTAAGTAGAGTGTCCAAGCTTTTAAAAGAATATTTAAAATGCTTGATAACATGTTATATCAGAATGATTGTGAAAAATGTTTTCTACAAGCACTATTCAACCCTCTTTCCCTACCCCTTTCAAATACTTCAGTCTTGTCTTAACAAAGATAACAAAAATAAAAATAGACTCAAATAAATAAACCAAATCAATAACTCATTACTTAAATTGAAACCTAATAAGTCATTATTAAAATTACAAAATAATTATCGCAAAGACTTAACATTGCATGAAAGTGTTACAAAACATATAGAAAATGAAAATAAAATGAAAATAGAAAAAAAAGGAAAGGATAAGGCGTAGTAAGACAATGGTTGTACGAAATATGTAAGAGAGTTGATCATCTTAAATTCCTTTCCTTATCTCCTTTTATAGAATTAGGCTATAGACTTATTTGTAAATTTTGTTGTTGTGAATTTTTAAGGTTGACTGTGAATATGAGTTGTGTTAATAAGATTTATATAGGTAATTTTTGAATATTTATGAGATATTGAAAAAAAATCATGTTACTTCTAATGTTTGAAAAGATTTGACATGCTAGTTTATTTATTTTTTTATATAGTTACATGAATAAATATTTATACAGAAACTTTCAAATTCCATTAATTATCTTAGAATAAATTTTAATTAGAACAAGATTTAAAAAGAGAAAATTGAAATAAAAAATTAAATTTAGAAATTAAATGAAAACATAAATATATTAGTATTGTATATTGTATTTTATTTGTGTTGTGGGCCTTGTGACATTTTATGGGTGTTGGCTCTATGGAGGTAGCAGCAGAGATTTGTTTCTTAGCTTTTCAAAATTATTAGTAGAAATCTGATTCCTATTCTTAGAGCATTTTCTTTCTCTTTTTATGGGAACAAAATCATATAACACTTCCACTTTTACCAATATTCCATCTTTTTCTTTTATTTGTCATTTTTCATTAACACATCCAATTACATAACAAAATTAATCTTAACTTAATTCAAATTTCTCTTATTATGATAATGTAATCCGTTTATAATTCAATTTATAATTAAAATTAATAGAAGAAAATATTAGAAACTAAGAACAAACATTGAAAATGTGATTGAAGAAAATTTTCTATAATAGTTTTTGTTGAGAATTGGTCGAAAATATTATCTATTTAAGATGGTTATTCTAATTTATATAAATAAATTATTGAAGAAGACAAGAAAATGTTAATAAAAAGTTTCTATCAATCTATTTTCTTTTAAACTGGTGATTTTTAGTTTGTATATTGTATAGGACAATTATTTATTTGTACACATTAAAATTTTATAGTTTTTTTCAATATTTAAATTATGCTGTAACTACAATTTATAACAAGAAAATATCTTCAAATATGTCAATTATATTTTGGATTTATAGTAAACAGTTTAAATGGTTATTTATTAAAAAATATTGATACAGTTAAATATAGAAAGATGGTAGACTGAAAAAGGATAACCAGTTTAAAAAAATATGCATATATAAAAAGAATAAAGAAGGATAGTTTGAAAATTATCAAATGATATATTCTTAGTAATTATCATAATGGTGCAAAATATACTTTCAAAGAAAATGAGAAAATATTATATATATATATATATATATATATATATATATATATATATATATATATGAACTTAAGTTGAAAAGAAGCAAAATGTCAAAAAATTTATAAATTTCACTAGGACCAAAAAAAGTTTCTATCGACTAAGCAAATTTTTTTATTTTTTAAAATTTTAGGAGAAAAAAATTCATGCCATGAAACTTTATTCGCTTTTTTTTTTATTAGTCATTTTTTTTATAAGATAGTAAAGTATAATATAGAATTATAATTTAGTTTTTAGATAAATGATTTATTTATTATCTAAAAAAATCTTAAAAAAATGTTTAGATCTTTTAAATTTTTGTTACATATTAAAAGAATATTAAATTAAAAGAAATAATTATAATTTTTCTTAATTAAATAAGTCAAATTATTTAATCTACTAAATTCGTAGAATCTAAATCATTAATTTATGACGTCTTTAATTCTAATTAATATATGTAAAATAACGTGATTACCTTTATCTTAAAATTACAATTATATTCTGCGGTAGGATAATAACATTAATGAAAAACAAATTAATGAAAACAAGTTAACAAAGAAAAATTTGCATTCAATATTATATTAACACCAAACAATATTATGTATATTTAGTTACATAGATATCACAAAATAAAATAAAATATTATTTCCGAATATGTACGTTTAAAATTTGAATAAAAAAAACTTCACCACCAACAATATTCTTAACTGTTTATCTCCTTAATTTCCCTCTCAATATATCTTCAATCAAAATTATTGAAAGATATTTATGAAAAAGAATTTATTAGAAGATATGACATAATGTCGATACATCTTTTTCCCTTTTATTATTTTTTTCATTCTCTCTCTACAATTACTTAAAAACTTTCAAAACTACACTAAACTTATTTTATTTTACTAATTTAAAAGAAACACAAAAATCAAATCAAGAATCATAAAATACATAGTAGAAGATAGAAGATACGATGATAATTTAGTTTTTTTTCTTCCTTCTATCACTTTTTATCGTTATGTCTTTTTTATCTCTTATATATCTTCAACATGATTATTTCAAGTATCTATTTAAGTTTTTTACTTTCATGAAAAACAACACAAAAGTGTTCTTCGTTTTTAGTAAGTAGCACAAAAGGGCTCTCTTCTTCTTCGTCTAGGGTTATGATCATTGTGCTGTTCATGTTTTTTTTTTTTTTAATCCCTTCTTTTTCTCAATTCAAATTTTAATTATTCAATGCAGATCATTATCAGCAAAAAAGAAGTGCAGAAGGTTGTGATTTTTTTTTTTCATAGAAAGTTCATTCCTCTTGAATTGAAACCTCAAATTGAGGTGCAAATATGAAAAAGGGTCGTGAAGCTAGTGACTCCATTGAAGATGGGAAGAATAATCTTAAATACAAATCGCTATTGGCACATTATTTACACATTCAAAAGGTTAGAATTATTTTTTATTCTAATAAATTTAACTATTGGTTTATGATAATATTTATGATTATTATTATTATTATTGATTGTAGAGTAATTTTGAACTAATCACAGAATGACACGTAGACGATGTTCAAATATTATAAAAAAAAATATTGTTTCAGTATTATTATCCAATTAGAAAATATTAGATTTGGGAGGATGATTTTGCTAATAAAGTTATGAAAATATTACAGGAGAATGTTTCTAAGAAAAGGAAACTAGAAGCAGAAAAGCTTAAGAGAAAGAAACTTGTAGAAGAAGTTCGGTATGAATCGTTGGAAGTTAGTATCTTTTGTTGTTGTTATATCTTATATTTTATGGATAATGTTATGTTTTCTGATTTCAGATTTTTGAGACAAAAGTATAAGTATTTTACAGAAACAGCGACAGATAGGAATAGCCAAAACAAAGAAGAAGATATTCATGATGAGCCCATTAAGAAGGAGATTGCTATTCAGGTATTGTTTTGCTTAAAATATTAACTTTTATGGTTTTTTATGAGTTAGAAAATTTAAGTGTGAATTTAAATTTAATATTATATTATAAGTTAAATATGTTTTTAATTTTTGAAATATAAAATAAATTAAAATTTGTTATAGTTTTAAATTGGATGCAGTTTGGTTTTCTTATCATTAAAAATAAATAAATATATTTCTTTTAATTTAATTGTGTGAATTTTTTTTAATATATTAACCACTACTGTTACAATATAAAATAAGTGTTTTATAAAAAAAATCATTTTTACTGTTAATTAAACTTTATGAAAAACTAAGTGATAAATTTTATACAATGACAAATGAGAATGACAAAAAGTTTAGTTTAAATTTTTTGATAAATTTTATTCAATGTGTATTATTAATATTTTTGTATTTAACAAACTAATATTCATCTTGAAGAATATAATTGTTATCAGTTTATTTGAATGAAAAAATAAAATGAATTGATTTTAAATAATTTGATGCAGAGTGAGTTGAAGCAAGAAAGCAATGATAGAGAGGAGGAAGTGGTGGAAAAGTCAGTGGCTATGAACTTCTCCACCAATGGAAAGAAGAGTAAAAAGAAAGTGTCATGGGATGAAAAGGTGGTTGTGTACAACTATCCTTGTATGGATTTGATGAAGAAATTCAGAAAATGCAAAAAAAAAAATATGAATTTAAGGAAAAAGACAAGTGAAAACAATATTAGAAAGTGTAAGCATAATTGTTATAATTTTTTCTTTTTGACATTATCTGACAATGGTGCATTCAATATTGTAAAGAAACAACCACAATAGAATTTATGGTGCCTCTTTCTGGAATATGAAAAACTTTCTGCTTAAAACAAAGTTCAATTGGTAATATGATTGTTCAATTTATTTTATGGATGACAAAAGGTACATTAACAGCACAACTTCTTATACAACTTAATATAGTAACAAATCAATTAAAATATACTGGAATAGAATTTGATGAAGAAGTATCAGCATTGATGATATTGATATGTTCTTTAGAGAATAAAAGAAGAGTATTTGGAGAGAATTATTTGAGAATTATATCCTTTGAATCCAGGATAATCTTGTAAGATTATTGGTAAATGTGTATTAAAGATTAAGTTAAATAGATCATTATGATGATTAAATAACATTATTTATATTCCTGTCTTAAAATGAACTTAACCTCATTAGGTCAATTGTCGCAGACGGTTTTATAATATTTTATGGAGATTATTAAAATATTTCAAATGGTTCAATCATTACCTATAGATAAAGGTCCATAGGTTTAAACTATTGGAAGTTTGATATATGCACTCACCACTACACATCACTTCATTTTTGTTGATAATATAGTGCAAACATTACTACTTAAGTAATTATTTCATGCAATATTTGAAAATTAATATAAAAACTATCATAAATTATTTTTTATTCATTTTCTTAATACTTTCTACACACCAATACAAATCATAATTAATTATTTATGATCACAAAATAAAAAAAAAGAATAGAAACTATTTTTGTTTTCTACAGATCTTACAATTGAACTCCATTATCAATATTGTGTGTAACTATTTTGCATTTAGTTTTGTTCCACACAATTTGAATATAGGAAATTTATGTTATTTCCTAATACTCTTATATGTATCTCATGTCATCATTCAAATAAATAGTAACTTTATCTTTGGATGTGTTGTCGAATGTCTAATACTTACTTTGTGTCTAATGGCATGATCAACACCTCTACAATTCCTCCATTAAATCATAGTGTGAGATGATGGTCATTATCTATTTAGCAACAAAGGATTTTGTCTAAAAATCATTATAGTGTAGAAAAAACATTTGAAATTGTGTAATAAGTTTTGGTTATGAGAAAAACAAAGTCTTTCAAAATGTAGTGACATTTTTAAAATTATTTATGGAAAATGTTTGTTTGACAACAGAAATTTGACAACGATTTGCCGAGAGGTGTCATTGTCTCATTTGTTGTTTTTAATGAATTTTTAAATAGTTTAATTTTGTTGTAGAGGGCATATTTGGAAACAAAAGTGCTAAAAACCTGATGGCGCCTTTCAGAAAGTGAAATTGTTTTCACTTTGAACCTTCAAAACTCTCTCACCAGTTTTTCGTTCTCCGAAACCTGTCGTTCCACCATCGAAGTGTTGCTTTGGTCTCGTGTGTGACAGTTCGCCATTGAAGAGCTGGAGGAAGTCTCGCTTTGGTCCACCCTTCTCGTCATTTGTGGAAAGGTTTTGTTTTTTGACCTCCTTGTTTTTTCGCTTTTATGTTTTACCGATACGGCGTTAGATATCATCTTTCGATGTTATAGGATATCGATTTCAACTGTTCCTTGTTGTGGTACTAATTAATTCATGATATGCGCTCATGATATGCGCTCTGTTTGGAATTCAAAGTATTTAGGATATTTCCCCTTCTTTGGACTCCGCATTAAGTGAATGCCAGAAACCCCTTCATTGCAAGCTTTATAATTGTTGGGCACTCTGTTTGTTGTCAATCGTTTTAGTATTGCAAATGTTAGTTTTGTTTTTTTCTATCCCTTTTATTCACTTGAAAATCGCAACACCCCAATTTTTGAAGTTTTCTCATGTGTGTTTGTTTAGTTTTACTCTGCGTCATCCAATGTCACCCTGAAATATCAATTAATGTTGGTGGTTTTCTTTTGGTTTATGGTGTTGCTGTGGTGGAGTTCTAGCATCCAGATTGTTTCTCCAAAAGGGATAGCATCTTATGGAGTGGAAGCATTGTTAAAGTAAGCAAAAGTTGGGACTTTGAGAGCACCTTCCTTGGCTGTACAGAATTGTTTCAGCAACCAGTTTTCAGCAGCAAATTTTCATCATTTTGTACCTATTTTGGAAGATATCAAACTATTGTTGGTTGTCGGAAACCAAAACACTAGTCTTAATTATGTCATTTACATGTCAATATTATATTTCTTTTCTTTTAAAGATTTCTTTTTGTATAACAACTCTAGTCTGCATAAATGTGGTTTGTTCAAGTTTTCCTCCTTTGTCAGTTCTTGTTGAGTTATAATTGCATAATTTATTAAATGCTGTTTAATTGGCCATAGGATGATAATGTAGCTTCTTAATTGATTTTGAAATGCTAAAATATTTTTTACTCAGTAACAATAATTTTAATTCAATAACAATAAATATTCAATTTATTGAATTCAATTGAAGTGTTTTCCTGTTCTGTGCCATTTCTTGTGGAATTATGATTGTTTGATTTATTAATTGTTTAATCACCCATAGAATAAGGATAAGGAGAATATACTTTATTTGATTGTATAACGGTACATTTTTTTTGTTCAGTAAGACAATGTTCGTATATTTGAACTTCATGTGTAGAAATGTTCAATTTATTGAATTTAATTGAAGTACTTTCAAGCTTAGAGCTGGGTCTACTGAAGCACCATGGTAGCTTGCTTGTTCACTAGTACAAAAATCATATTTTATAACGTACAAAAACGAACTATGACGTACATAGTTTTGTACGTTATAATAGGTCTACATATTTTATGACGTAGCAAAAATTTACGTTATCTGAACATATTATGACACTGTTTCTAAAAGAAATAACTCTAATGAATGTGAACATAGATAATTTTACTCAATATCAATTCGAAACAATTTTCTCCAATATTCATATAAAAAAAATGGACTGATTTTAGGAACAGTGTCATAATACTAAATGTATGTTTCTAAAATCAGTCCATTTTTTTATATGAATATTAGAAAAAAATTGTTTTGAATTGATATTGAGTAAAATTATCTATGTTCACATTCATTAAAGTTATTTCTTTTAGAAACAGTGTCATAATATGTTCAGATAACGTAAATTTTGCTACGTCATAAAATATGTAGACCTATAATAACGTAGAAAACTATGTACATCATAGTTCGTTTTTGTACGTCATAAAATATGATTTTTGTACTAGTGGTTATTCGAGTTTCAAAGTAACATAAACAAGATAAGATGAACTTTGCCATGAGATCAACCACATTATGACATGACATGATTCAGTTCAGTTAAATACCAAATCTTTAACAGAAATCTTAACAGAACATGTTAATAATATTTTTTATTTAGAAATTAAATTATTAAACTAAATGCGTGTTTAATTTGTGGTTTAGACATTCAATTGTTAAATTAAGTTTAATTTAAGCACCATACCTTAGAAGTGGTGCTTCAAAACCTGCAAAACGTGCAAGGCAGATTAGGCTCTAAAAGAATACTACTTCCAAAAACATACACTATGAACTAAGTTGCTTTGGAAGAGATACCAATGCATTTAGAATATGCACCAAGTTAACTAATTATTGCCATACAGCTACAAGCTGCTTCAGTCGAAATCAAAACATAAATGATATACAATGTCACCTAACGGACCTATGGCATAAAAAAGGAAACAACTTTGACCAAATACACACCCAACGTCGACATAAGAGAAATTTAGAAGTCACGATATTAACCCGACCAAATCCCTCAACGTCCACACAGATTGCTCACCACTTTTCAACGCCTTAGATAAATGGACATACCGAGAACAACTTCAAAGAAACAGGAATACCTTAAATGGATCGAGACAGAGCTTTAGAGAAAATGGAAAACCTAAAATGGAGAGAGATAAATCATTCGAAGGACAAAGTCAGATTAAAACGATTGAGGGTATTTTCGGAATAACACAAAATCACCTTTTTCACATCAGTTTTTTAATTGAAAAAAAAATTAAATTTAACAAATAGAATGATGACGCGTGGCGTTGACAAATCGTTGTCAAGATATCGGTTTCCATTATTTATACAACTATAGACTTCAATTATATAAATACCACAATAGACTTTGGTTGTCAAATTATGTATATAATTATAGTCTTCAATTATAAATACTAGAATAAACTTTGATTGTCCAAAGAACCGAAACATATAATTGAATAAGCTTTGGTTCTTTAGTATTAAAGCCTATTCCTTTATATTTCTTTTTTATAAATTTTTATTATTTTAGGTTTTGATTTTAAAAAGAATTGAAGCCTAATTGAAATCAAAAGACTCATTTTTAAAGACAACATCCTCAAGTAGTATTATCCTACAATCATTGCATTAATTATTGTTAGCAATAATAACTAAGTTGGCACAAATTGAGTATATTGCATTCAACTAACCTTCATGTATAAGCAATGGATCCTCTTAAATAAGCGCATAATTAGATGTTATTCAATTCCTTTCCACTCACATAATACATATGTGAATTTAATATCAAAATCATAAACTGCAAATCTTTTACATAAGTGTCATCTATGACACCTAAACAATCTTATAGACTTAAAAAATGGTCATAAGATTATGAAGTAATACATTATGCACGTCAACTTACACTATAGTTTGCATAATATTATCTTAGTTTAATCATTTAGATTGTCCCAATTTACGTAGGATTTTCTCAATTAGGTCCAGTATTTTAAAACATCTCAATTAAGTCCATGATTTTAAAAAATTGAATCAATTAAGGATTTACCGTTAATTTGGATAGATGACGTTAAAATTGTGTGTGTGGCACGGTGACTTGGGTGAGGTGTCAGAGTAATATTCTTATAAAATTATATCACCATCACCTTGATAAAGTAATGAAAATTCAAATGCAGTTCTCTTTGCTGAACAATAGAAAAACAAAAAGCACATGTATTCTCTTCTTCCTCCCTTTCTCACTGTAAGAACAAAAACATGGTCACTCTCACAGACTCCAAAGCGTGAACCTTCTGAATCCTCTTTCTCTCATCGTTTTCCCTTCCAACTATTGATGTTTGTTAGAAGTAGTAATTTGTTAGTTTTGTTTGGTTATTCCCCTTTCCCCTCTTTTTTGGATCCTTTTCTCTCTTTGGTGCTGCAATGGTTGAGGAAGCCATGGCCTTAATTGTCCTGCATCTTGAAGATGAAGAATCCGAAATACGGTTATAAGTGAAAAAGGCATTTGCATTCTCTATGGCAATCGAAGCCCCTCATAATGAACGACATAGTTCTTCCTATTGTTTTCCGAGACAGTGTTTCTGTGCAATGCGCCTAAAGGACATGTACCAGCAATGCTCGCCATCTGTTTCTCTCTCTTTTTCTCTTTGGATGTTGAGTTTTAAAGTAAAGGAAAGAACTTTGGATTGTCAGGGGGAGAAAGAGCAAATGGATAAGAAAAAAAATTAAAATAAAACAAAAGAAGCACCAGTGACGAGGATGACACATTCATCACCGCGCACCTTGCAACCTTGTGTGGACCACCGTCGTGCGCAATCTCAGCAACATATACCCCGGGACCCATCTCCCTGAGAAGCTTGTCTATGACATTCGCAAGCACTATGACTCCCTGCCTCTCAGCACCCACCTGCATCGCATAAAAACAACCTCCACCAACTCCACAGGCTCCACCAACACCAATTGCTGTCTTCCAATTTAGGGTTTTAAATCCCTTCTGATTTTCCAATTTTTCCCAAATTATTTCCTTTTATCTACAACGTTCCAGAGTTCACACTTTTTATTTCTTAAGAAATGTTTTACTTAAATGTTTTCTTTTGTATCAATTAATTTCAATTAAATTTAATTCCAAAATGAGAGAAAACCAACTCAGTTCACTATATATTGTCACCTCAGCCAAGTCACTGTGCCACGCACACACAATTTTAACACTGTCTATCTAAATTAACGACAAGTCCTTAATTAATTTAATTTTTTAAAACCAAAAACTTAATCGAGACATTTTAAAATAGTAGGACTTAATTGAAAAAACCTTACATGAATAAAGATAATTTAAATGATTAAACGTATTATTAAGTACGGGAAAAATTGAATTTTGTTTAGAACATGAAGTTGAACATCGATCTAGATGGTTGAATGAAGAATTTTTTTCTCCAACATCAAAATTACATTCAATATATTATGAAAATGTCAAAAAAAAAACATTTTTATCGAACAGAAAAAAAATTAACAATTCAATTATTAACGTTATTATCTAATGATATGAAGAAATTTAATAACTTATTCCTTAAGAATATATTGAAATCTATCATTTACCAATCTAATTGCTGTTAATCGATGACATAAGTTAATAAATGCTTTTAGTCCTATCCAATAATGTTGTGACATTGATTTGTGTACACCAAGTAAGACATTAACTCTGACGAATGAAGTTTTTTTTATACAAACTCTAAAATATTTCTACACAACTATTAAATGCATAAACAACTATGCAAAGGATTATAAGTGTTGAATTTGATTAAAATCACCACTAATAACATCAGCCTACTTATCAATATCTTTATAAAGAGAACACACCGACTAATTGCTCTTATATGCCATGTCAAAAATTCTTTTAAAAAAGCACTTCTATTATTTAATTATTTTTTATTCGTTATATTTTCCTTCATCTCAATATCTATTATAAATTTACAGTTCACTTATTTATAACAAAAATAAATAAAAAATAAATCACTCAAAAGAATTAAATTGATAGTTTTTCAACATATTTTTTGTTTACATAAATCTTAGAAAGGAAACAAATAATCATTTTTATATTGAGTACAAAAAGTAATTTTTGATGTTGTGGTTAGGTTTTATTAATTAGTTTTTGATAAAAGAAAAACCTAGCCAACAGAGATTGACTAAAAAAATAATTTAGAAAAAGAAAAAGAAAATAATAGAGCGAGACATTGTTTTATAAACTGTTACAAAGACGAAGGAAAGTATGAAGCCTGCGTGCCAATACCACGGATTTGCATTTCCATTTTCAAATTAGATAAATATATATATATTCTCTTCCTCTGTTAAAAAAACCACAAACCTAACAATTTTATTTCATCGCCTCAACATTTTAATCTTATAACTAAGTCTTTAGTAAACCCAAGCACACCAAAACGATGTCGTCTTCCGAGTCCCAAGACCCGGCCGCCGCTGCATCGGAGGCTCAGATTAGCAAAAAGGCAGCCAAGAAGGAGGCCGCCAAGCAGGACAAGCTTCGTCGCCGCCAGGAAATCGCCGCCGCGTCCGCCGCCACTGCAAATCTGTCCGTCGACGAGGCTGACCCCCTCGCTGCCAACTACGGCGATGTGCCGCTCGTCGAGCTGCAGTCCAAGACGCCCACCGATGTTGGCGAGTGGACCCGCGTGGAGGCGCTCGGCCCTGCGCTGGAGAACAAGACGGTGGTTATCCGAGGGAGGGCACAGACTATTCGACCGGTCGGGAAGAAGATGGCATTCTTGGTCATAAGAGAGCACGGCTATACGGTTCAGTGTCTGGTGCAGGCGCAGCCCGATACGGTGAGCCCGCAGATGGTGAAGTTCGCCGCCGCGCTCAACCGCGAATCCATTGTCGATGTCGAAGGCGTTGTTTCGATTCCCGCCGCTCCCATCAAAGGCGCAACGCAGCAGGTTTGTCTAGTTATTAGGGTTTGTAAAATCTGTAGGTTATGTTGGTTCCTCTTCGATTCAATGCTCTCTGTAGTGGCAGGTGTACAGAGACTCTGAAGACACGCATTTTTTTTTAGTATGAAAAATGAAAAATATTGAATAGTGTTTTTCGGTATATAATGTTATAATTCTGTTTATTTGAAGATTTGGTACATTTAAGATTAGTGGTTAGATTTGAAGATTGTGATTGGTAATTGAAAATATTGTTATTTGAAGATACGTATTTCATGTTTGCTTTTTTTTTTGTAAGTTTAAAATTAATGGTTGAATTTGGAGTTTGTGGTGTTTATGGTTTGGTTTGTTCGTGCAGGTGGAAATTCAAGTGAGGAAGTTGTATTGTATCAGTAGGGCTGTGCCTACTCTGCCGATCAATCTTGAGGATGCTGCTCGGAGTGAGGTTGAAATTGAGAAGGCTCTTCAGGTTCTCTTTAGTAAAGATGTTTCCTGTTTGTGTCTCTGATTTTGTTTGAGGAATGCGTTGTCATTGTTTCGGTCTTGCTTTATGTGCTTGTTAATGGCTGCAGGCTGGTGAGCAACTTGTTCGGGTTAATCAGGACACACGGTTGAACTTCAGAGTGCTTGACGTGCGAACACCTGCTAATCAAGGAATTTTCCGTGTTCAGTCTCACGTTGCTAATGTATTAATTTAGTTTTTGTATCTCCAATGATATTCTTAAGACTTTATATTTATTTTAGCTATTACCGGGGTCTTCAATTTTATGTTTATTGAAACAAAAATTGCATACTGATTACCGAGACTCTCACTTAAGCTATGCAATTGTAGTTGGACTTTGAGCCGAATGGTTTGATTAACTTTTAATTGCTTAATTGTGCAGGCATTTAGACAGTTCTTATTATCTGAAGGTTTTTGTGAAATCCACACTCCAAAGTTGATTGCTGGATCTAGTGAGGGTGGAGCTTCTGTTTTCAGACTTGACTACAAAGGCCAACCTGCATGCCTGGCCCAGTCACCTCAGCTTCACAAGCAAATGTCTATATGTGGAGATTTTGGGCGTGTTTTTGAGATTGGTCCTGTATTTAGAGCAGAAGATTCCTACACTCACAGGCATCTGTGTGAGTTTACAGGTCTTGATGTTGAAATGGAGATTAAGAAGCATTATTTTGAGGTATCTTTGGCTTGTTGGCAAATTTGATGAAACATTTGAGGGACTAGAATGATTTGCTGATGATTTGAGTTTCTTGGCAGGTTATGGATGTAGTTGATAGATTATTTGTTGCAATGTTTGACAGTTTGAACCAACATTGTAAGAAAGATCTCGAAGCTGTGGGGTCTCAGTACCCGTTTGAACCTTTAAAGGTGGTTGGTTATTTTGTATTATCATAAATATCTTATGTAGTCGATTGTTATGTAGTGTGCAATGTGAGATGTAAATAGATATTGTGCTACTTGTTTCTGATCTGACAATAGCCCTGCGAATGTGCAGTATCTGCGGAATACACTACGCTTAACATATGAAGAAGGGATTCAGATGCTCAAGGTATGTTTGAAATTTCTAACTTAAACTAGCAAGTGGTATATAAAAGAAGTGGATAGGATGATGGTGATGCCTGAATCTTACATTTTTATTCTATTGTCTATTTCATAACACCTACAGAAGAAGGGAAGGGGTGTTTAAAGTGCTACTTTAAGTATATCTCTCACATTTTAATACGTATATCAGTGCACAAACAATTCGCAAAAGTCATGCAATTCAATATTTGAAAATTAAAATAATGTTTAACCTCAATTCTAAAATTATATTATAAATAAATGTCACTTTTTCATTACCAGTTGAAATTCTATTTAGTTCAAAATAATTGCTAGGAACACACTCTCTATCACTATCTACTAGTTGCCAAAATTGGTTGAAAATTACTAGTTTTGATGGGTCCTACTTCCCATTTAATGACCCCTGTTGATTTAGAAGGGAGATCCACCAAAAACTGAGTTGTGATGGTTAGATTTCAGTCACGTTGAACGTAACTACAACCCAAACTTGAATTAAGCTGTAGAATAGTGGGAGTTTTCAGTCTGCTTGTTTTGCTATGCGCAGGATGTTGGAGTAGAAATTGAACCTTTTGGTGACTTGAATACTGAAGCGGAAAGGAAATTGGGTCAACTAGTCTTGGAGAAGTAAGTCCTTTTCTTGCCTTTTTTTACCACTAAATATTATCTTTTAATGTGACCTGTTATTTAAGCTAGTTTTCTGCTACTGTATGTAGGTATGGCACAGAGTTCTATATCCTTCATCGATATCCGTTGGCTGTAAGACCATTTTATACGATGCCTTGCTATGACAATCCATCATACAGCAACTCGTTTGATGTCTTTATTCGAGGTAGGCAAGGATTTTTATTTTTTTTTTCATAAATTGCATTGGCATGACAATCTTGTCCAACTGATTTAGTATGTCTGGTTTAATTGTCATGCTTCTTTATATATATATATATGGCTGTGGTTTCTGTTCCTGTTCTAATTTGAATTACTATGGGTTCCTTGTTCCTTAGGTGAGGAGATAATTTCAGGAGCTCAGCGTGTTCATGTACCAGAATTTTTGGAACAACGTGCAGCAGCTTGCGGCATTGATGTCAAGACAATATCTACATACATTGATTCTTTCAGGTATTATTTTTCTCCTCTTACTCTTTTCTCATATTATGTAAAAAATTGTTTATCAAAAACCAATTGCTTGATTTTGATAATTTCCAGATATGGTGCACCGCCACATGGTGGCTTCGGAGTAGGGTTGGAACGTGTTGTGATGCTCTTCTGTGGCTTGAATAACATTCGCAAAACATCGCTTTTCCCTCGTGACCCACTTAGGATTGCTCCATGATAATGTTATGTCAAGCATTCAGTCTTTCAGTTTCTTTTTCTTTTTTTTTTATGTTTAATCCTGAAACATTATTTAAAATCGCAGTTTTGGAGCTGATATTTAATTTTATCATGATAAAATGTTTTGACATGCTGTAACTGTCATTGTGTATTGAATTGACCCAGTTTTATAAAGTCCATCTATCGTAAATTTTGGTTTCTCACAACAGAAGCATTAAATTTATAAAGCTGGCTGCAATTGTGTTCAAATCATGATTTAATATTTCTTTAACTCGTGACAGGAAGTAGTTGAAATTGAGTAGCTAAATCTACTAAGGGAAATGACTGATGAAAGTTATTGACAGTGCATAAATCCAAATGCAAAACTAAGTGAAACAAAATTGCAAAATAATATCTTTACCATTTCTAATAATCTCTCCCGACCTCGAAAACTATTTGTCAATGTATTTTAAGATTTTTTTTTTTTAATTTCACTTGAACTTTGTATAAAATTCATTAAAAGTATAAAATTTGAGTCAATTTAGTAATAAATCGAGATTCAGTATTTTTAGTAAATAGTGGAGCTTAATTAAAAAAAGTATTTTAAATAATCAAACTTGCAGTATTTTAATATTAACCGGACATCAAAATTTTATTCTTATATTTTATTATTTTATATTGTCACATTTTAAAGAAGTATTTCTTATTTGATTACTATTAGAGTTAAAATTTCAATTTGTGTTTTATTGAAAAACTATTATAACCCTTATCTACATCGAACTTTATTTAACTGAGCATTAACAAGAATTACTTTTATAATTTAAAAAAAACTATAATATAAAAATAAAAATAATAGATATTAAAAATTAATAAACACAACTTAAAAAATTAAGTTAATGCAACATTTCATAGTATTCATCATTTCTTCTACTTACTTTACCTTTTTCATTTGAAAGCTGGATTTTATATTTTTTTTATCTAGCCCAAGAATTCATTATTTTTATTTTAGGTGTCTTCTACTCTATTTTTTTTTTTCATTTTTGATTTAAACCAAAGATAAATTCATTCATATTTGAAATCGGACACAATTTAACTAAAACAAAAAACAATAGTTTGGTAATCTCTGAGAAAGAAAGAAAGAAAATACGCCTCTTGTTGTTTTGATAGGTCTCACCTTATTAACCAGACAACATATTGGTTAATTCAAATTTAATTTGTAGAATTCCTCAAAAATTAATCTTTTATTAGACTACCCTTTTAGTTGAAAAGTTTAAATTGAATCTTAATCTTGTTATCTAATCCACTACATTTGAAAGCAATTATATCAAGTATACCTTAGAAAAACAAATTCAATCTTGAAAAAAAAATTATATATGCAGAGTTAACTACATTAGATTAACCTTTGTATCTCATTTTGTTTCTTCTGTGATTGCATGAGTAGATGAATGGTTGAAGAGGACAAAAAAATGGTGAAAGGAAGCGAAATTGATGGCATAGAAGTACCAGAAGCAGTGATGGAGACTCTGAACCGAACCTCCGGAAGCCTTCAACAGCTGGAGACTGAGTTACCCCAATTCCTCGCTCTATCTGATCCTGACCTTCTCGCTCAACTGCCATTTCTCCAACGCGCCCACTCACTTTTCTCACTCGCCAAACTCACTTCCACCCTCTTCTCATGTCTGCTTTTTTTCTCCCCTTAAAACAATAATCGCACACCCCTTTCTGTTAATATACTTATTTCTCTTCAATTCAATTTCTTTTTCATTTTCGTATTCAGTGAAGTTGAGGTGCAGAGGAGTTAACCCAAATGATCATCCTGTGAAATCCGAGCTTGTGAGTCTTTTTCTTTCTAATTTCTCTTCTGGACATGTTTTAAATTGTCTTGCATGGTGTTTTAGTTGTTCAAGTTTCGGCCTTTGGTGATTTGTGTTGTGCTGCGTTGCTTGATTTATGATTTTGCTTTTTTGTTCCTCCAGGACAAGTTAAAGGTGTTGGAGAAGAAACTGGATCGACTTCGGCGGTTGAGTGAAGGTACCTCACTTGGTTTTTCCCAATTTGTTGAGTTTTCATCTTGAGAATGAGTTATCCATGCTGCATTGATTTGAGAATAGCAATTTGGGGTTTTAAGGTTTCGATATCAAGGTTGCTTATTTTCTTTGTTCCAGTTGTCTGATTTTAGAATTTGGTTGTATTAACTTCGAGGGGATAATTGACTGAAACAAACAGGGTTACACATTTGACAATTTAGATTTGAGTCTTGCTGATATTCTGAGTGTGGAGACTTTTCCTGTGTCGGAATGAGGCATCATCCCCTTAATTTTTTTGTACATATAAAAAAAATGATTGCACTGGAGGATGTGGTTTTTGAATAGTCTCCTTCTTAACACTCCTTATGTCGCCTTGCATGTGTGAGTCTTTCATTTTGAATCTCATGTCTGTCTGTGAAAAACTGGTTGTTTCTTGCAGCACAGGAGCAAGACATTAGGAACATAGATGGAGAGGAGGGACTAGAGATGAACTATGAGGAGCAGGCTGGTAAAAAGAGGAAGTATCCATCTTCTGAAGAGCCATCTATTCAAATTGATGATATGGAGTCCTTGGAGAAAGTAAAGGAGGAACATCTTGGTTATAACAGTGGAAATGCTAAGGGAATAGTAATTGACATTTCAGATGATGATGAGGTACCTGAACCTTAGTTTTCCCAAATTCTTGCAGCTTCTATGATGTCCTTGTTTACCATGCAACTTTGTTGTCTCTCTAATTTTATATATTTAAATGGAGTAACTGCATTGTGATTTATAATGGCTGTTAAGAATTTACTTTCTGTCATTAGAATAAGGAATTTTGAACCAACACACATATTAGGGGGTTTGGGGATGTTCGCAGATGCACTGCTGATACACTAAATTTTAACCAGCAGCTTGAAATATTTGTTTGTTGCAGTAAATTATTGGAGTGACCTTATACTTTTACTGATATTTAATGGTTGGAGTTCGATATTTAGTTTTTCAAATGTCTTCATATGTGTAGATCATTCTCATAAGTAAACTTTTTGCAAGTTAAAAATTGGTAATATCAATTTTAAAACGTACCAGTTCACAGAAATACGGGGTAAGTTGGAATGCATGTTATTAATTTTGTCCGAACTGTTAGTAGTGTAACTGATGCAACATGTGTCTATTTTTGCTCAAGTTGCATTGTATAGTTCAACTTTTAAACGTTATTGGAAGTTTTATGCAGAATAGTAACCTAATACAATCTTACAAGTAATCATACATAAAAACATCTATCCTCTAAAAGTACTAACAACGTCCAAGGTGGACTCATTTCGTAATCTTGTACTTTTTGAATTAGAGCAACGGATTCAAAATCATAGATTATATGATATTTGAATGTGGAAGCAGAATAAAATTTCAACATTTTAAAATGTATTTGAAACCAGTCATTATGTTATATTTGGTAAAATAGTTTCCTCTGTAATTGCGACTAGAATTTTATTCCCTATATATATATATATATATATATATATATATATATATATATATATATATATATATATATTCGAAGATTCTTCTGTGACTTACAACTTCGAGTAATTAATGTGACTGATGGAAATATGATTCCTGGTACGTATATATGAAGGCCCCTATTCCCTGGCTGGTTTTTAAGCGAATTGGTATGTGTGAGTGTGACACATTTAACTTTAGTTTGTTTCTGTTTGCATATGAAGAAAAGAAAGTATTTTATTTTTATTCATTAGTAATCTAAGTATTCATATACCAGTAAACTAAACTGCAACAAATGAAAGTGTGAATTTCATTCCGGTAAAAGACAAATCCTTATGAATTCATTCATAGAAGACATTTCTTTGATGATAAGTAATTGTTCGTTAGGGAGTGAAATTTGAGTAATTAGGGGTGAAAATTAGGTGCATCTTTAGGTAAGCCCTTGGTTTTTTTGAGAATCATTAAGTTTAGGGGATCCAATCCTCATGTAATGCGAGTAAAATAATAAATCAAAACTAGAAAGTGTGAAAATGATATGTGTACATTATGAAGTTGTATGACTGAAATTCACTATTCAAAGTTGTCAAACTTTAAGACTTGTATTGTATGACTTATGAATTCAACTTGTAAACTTGTCAAAGTTTAATTAAAATGAAATATAACAATAATATTAAAGGAGTTTGACAAACTTGCTTATCTTAATTACTATCATGACTTTGCCTTATTTCTGCAGTTTATGTGAATAAAGGCTGTGTTTCTGGGAGACTTTTGGATTGGTGACAAGTGACTGAGGAATGCTAATTTTCAAATTTCGACTATCACAATGTCCTTTCACTAGCATCTACTCCAGATTGAAATGCTCGAATTTAAAGTTGGATTTATGATTTCGAATATGCTGCTTCACAGAAATTTTGATATAGACATTTTTTTAATAAAGTTCACTTGTTCTCAACCTCTATTCTATTTTTGTGCCACGTCATTTTGTATGTGCAACGTCATTTTGAATGGGCATATAATCTAAATTTAAAAAATTAATCATATATTTCCTGCAAAAAAACAAATGACAATCACCTCACTGTGACTGTCTCATCCCACACAGAGACACACCGAGTAACACAAACACAACGTACAAATAAAGAACTGAAGCTATTTTTTACATAAAAAGTCCCCACATAGCAACCAGAGCCACCATGACAATGCCCCCATGCAAAGCATTGGCACTGCTAGTAGGCGCAACAGCAGGACCTTCAAACTCAGCAAAAGAAGGTGCAGGAGCAGGTGCTGGTGAAGAAACAATGCCACTGGACCTTCCCCTTGGAGTCAAAACCACCACCACAAGCTTCTGACCCTTCTCACAGTGACCCTTTGCCCCACTGATGAAGTAGAATGGCCCAGGACGGTCAAGCTTCACCTTCGTCGTTCCATCACTGTACACCTTTATAGGGTTTGAGATGCTGCAGTTTACATACTCCTCTCTGCTCACTTGCAAAACTGAGTCTTTCCCACCATCGTATTTCCAAACTGACCACACAAAATTTTCAAATTTTTATCAATGTGTCAGAAGATTAGGAATTCCCCACATTACCAAGCAAATTCAAAAGCTATTTGATTAAATTTACTTCTATCATAAGAACCCACAAATCATACCCTGTTTTGATTCAAAAGAAAGAAAACAAAAGGATATTTTTTAAAAGAAGTTTAATGCCATGATTAATTTTATTGAAAAATTACAAAACTTGGAGAACCTTAGTATAGTATTTTTCTAAATTAAGAACATGCAACAGAAAATGTTTAAAATTTGAGCTATGTGCTGTAAACATACCAAGGTAAAAATAGCATCAAGATCATTAAAAACTAAAAAAGGAAAAGGTTTGGGAAATGAAAGCTAGCAAGTAGTTACCAAGAAAGTCGCCAACTTGGAAACGAGACCTTTCGGCCCATTGGTTAAGTGCGTCTGATTCAGAAGCTGGAACCCTCCAAGCATCAGTCTTACCTCCTACCAGTATTTCCCTAGCTACAGAGAGACCGAAGAGGAGGAAGAAGGTAAGCAAAAGAGATGAAGAAACTGAAGAAAAAACAGCCATGATTTCTTATTACTATTCCCTTGGAGTCTCAGAGTTAGAGAGAAAGAAAGGAAGAGAATAAGAAAGATGGTGACTATGGAATGAGAGTGTTGGATTGAAGCAGAAGAACCTTTGAGTGTGTCGTATTTATGGTTGCGGAGAGCAGCAACTAGCCGTTTAGTGACATTGGGAAGAAGAATGACGTGGGGTCCACTAAATTTTGTTTTATGTTGTGACGTGTTTGGGTGCCCTCTGAATAGTAACGGTCAAAAGCACTTATTGTGATAAAATTAATTGGAATTTTGGAAGGTAGTGCAGGGTGTCTGTGCTCTGCATGGGATCTCAGTGGTTAAATTGTGAGGAAGGGAATACGAATCACTCTTCTTCTGAAAATGGAGGATTCAAACGGTGAATTCTGTTTCAGAACACAGCCTGTTAATAACATTAATTTTATAATGATTTAATTAAGGGTTAAATATGTTTTTAGTTCTTATGTTTTGGAGCGATTTTGGTTTTAGTTCATTTTTAAATTAAGGTACAATTTAGTCCTTCAACTTTAAAAAATTATGGTTTTAGTTTTTTTTATCAATTTTTTTTAACTTTATTTGTTGTTTCAAATGCGTTTCTCAGTTAACATTAAAGCAAAAATGTGTCAAACAGTGTAAACAATTCAAATGCTATAATGAAACGTGCTTGAAACAACAAATAATATTAAAAAAATTTGCTAAAAATGACTAAAACCAGAGTTTTCTAAAGTTGAAGGACTAAATTGTACCTTAGTTTGAAAATGGACTAAAACCAAAATCGTCCCAAAGTATAGGGACTAAAAACATATTTAACCCTTTAATTAATAATTTAGTTTTTATAAGTTTATAATTTATTTTTGTTGGAATGATTACTAAGTTTATTTATGATTAGTGAAATCAGAAAGACTAAAGTAATGTGTTATCTCTATTTATTATATTTAGTTGTCTAGGAGAATCTTTACCTTTTTATTGTATCATATTTTCATCCATATAAATAGTAGAACATGATAAGGGTTGAATAAGTCTTTTAAAATTATATTTATCTCTTTTTAATCTTAAGTCGGTATCAGAATGGGTTGATCATGCTTTGTTTCGTGATTCGTTTTATTTGTTGGCATTAGTCATCGTTGTCTGCGATTGTCCAACTTTGTTTATTGTTATATATGATTGTTAAGCTCATTTTGTTGTTGTCCACCTTTATTTATTGTTGTTGATCGCCTTTTGAAACTGTCCAACATTGTCAACCGCTGTTCTCTGCAGTTTGTTGTTATTTCTTGTCACAGTTTCATCCAACAACCACCAGATCTGGATCGTCAAGCGATGATCAACCCCCCAAGGGACAATTAACTGCCACATGCACCATCAGAACGTCACAACACCACCTTCATAGTTATCACCAAACCCCTCTCTTTGTCTTGACCCTCGAAACTTCATTTCAATGAAGTCCATAAGCTACCCTTGTGGAAGTCACCTTAGGGTTTTCATTTTATGTTGTTGTTTTAGCATATCCTTATTGTTTTTTGTTCTCTAGATCAAAATTGGCTACTGAAAGTGTTATTTCATTATTTGAAAGTCCCTTCATTACTTTTGGGAAGGTAAATGGGAAAAATTATTTACCTTGGTTTGCTTTCGTCGAAACGTGATTTCTTGACCAAGAATATCAAGACCATCTTGAGCAAGATCGAAGCCATATGCCTACTGAAAAAGTTGAAGTTGGAAACAAGCAGATTTCCAATTGTATCCTGTTATGACAATTATGACCCTTAGAGCTTTCAAAATATTTCATTCTTTTTTGAAGAAAGTTCAAAACATTTATACGAATGATATCTAACGCCTTTATAATACAACAAACAAGTTTGCCTCTCTCAAAATGACAAACCATGATATGATATCCTTCATGACTAAAGACTAATTAGTTGTGGAAGAGCTGGGGATGTTCTTTGAAGTTGAATCTTTGGAGCAAATCAAGAAGAAACATGACAAATATTATATGGTAATGATCCTTTTTGCTTTATTTGATCTTATTAGAGATCAACTTTTAACCATTCACGAGGTCCCTTCCATAGATACCTTGATCATACGCCTTTTTCATGTCTCGATGCCTTAAACTCAAGAAGCTCATGAACTAGTACAATCATCTGTCATGGTTGCCACACGAGGAAGAGGAGATGTGGTACTAGAGAAGGGTGATCTGGAGATCAAGGGCGTCTCCAATGCGCATACTGTAGAATAAAGGGTAACACCTAAAATAATTGTTACTCCTTGCATAGATTTCCTTTCAAAACATCCAATATCTCTAAGTTTGAAACTACCAACTCCAAGTTCACTGAGGATGAATATCAAGAGTGTCTACAATAAAAGTCTAACAACTTCGCACAAAAATCTCAATCTCCAAGTACATCAACAACTTGTATTTCGCAATCCATGGAAGATTAAAATTTATGGATAATTGACTGAAGTGTTTATGATCACATATCTAGTAATACGTTTTTGTTCTCAATCATTTCATTTCAAGAAAAACCTCATTTCATAACCCTTGCAAATAGCTTTAAAACTTCCTCAAAAGGAGTCAGACAAGTCTCCATGTCTCCCTCCTTAAATCTTAAGGTTGTCCTTTTTGTCCTTAATTTTCATTTCAATTTAGTTTCCTTAAGCTAGTCAACCAAAATGTTAAAGTGTTTAATAACTTTCAATAATAAATCTTTTGGTGTATAAGAGTGTGGTTCGGGGAGACAGATTGGAGAAGGACATAAAGCTAAAGGGTTATACCATTTTAGATCAATCCACGAGTATCTTGAGTTTCAGCTCTTGGTCCTAAAATGTTAAACGATCGACTTGGCTATCCTCATTTGTTAAAATTAAAAACAAAAAAAAAAAATCTTGAACTTAGTGGTCTTCTGACTAGATCTGTCTTCCTAAAAGGTCTCAATAAAAGTGTAATTCTAGTTTCTCTATCATCCATGTTGATATTTGGGGACTTGGTCACATTTCATCTTTTGGTTTTAGTTATTTTGTTTCGTTCATTAATGGTCATTCAAGATGTACTTGGGTTTATCTTATGAAAAATCGTCCTGAATTGTTACCCATCTTCACATCTTTTTTTAATGAAATTAAGAATCAATTTAGTCAAATAATCAACATCTTAAGAAATGACAATGCCGAAGAGTATTTTCTCATCCATTTTTTTTTTTGCAGTTTTGAGTTCACATGGTATATTACATCAATCCACTTGTCCTCATACACCACAGAAAAATGGTATAGCATAAAGGAAAAATATACACTTGGTTGAAACTACTTATACCCTTTTGTTTTGTGTCCATATTCTCTTCCAACACTGGGGGATGTCATCTTAACTGCATTTTTCTTATTAATAGGATGTCCTCCTCCTCTCTCAATCATAAGGTTCTTTTCTCCATTCTACTTCCAAATGATCCTCTCTTACACACTTGTCGTCGAGTCTTTTGTTGTGTAAGTTTTGTTCCTGACATGTATCCACACTAGACAAGTTTTCTACTCATGCTATCAAATGTGTCTTCTTTCAACGACTTCAAAAAGGGTGTTGGTGTTACTCTTCTGGAACTAAGAAGTACTACATGTATGCAAATGTTACAATCTTTAAATAGACTTATCACTTCTCTAAATTTGTTTAAGATATTCATGCCATACAGTAGGTCCTTCTTATTTTAGTGGTTGAGTCCAATATTTCCAATGTCTCTTTCAATCCAAGTCTTAATCAAAGTCCTCTTGAATCTTCATCTCCACATATTGATATCCTTTGACACATAACTTTGAAGGATAATTCAATTTTCTAAGAAAATGATTAATCCCCTACTTCAAATTCTTCTCCTTCATTACTTCATACCACGACTCCTGGTAAAGATTATTCAAGCTGACTCATTACTCTAAAAAAGGGTATTTGTTCCACTTGAAACCCACATCTCTTTTATAATTTTCTTAAATATCATAAATTTTCGCCTTCTTATTGTTCTCTTTTATCCTCAATGTCTTTTGTGGTTATATCCAAAAATGTGAATGAAGCACTTGGTCATTGTAGATGACAACAAGCGATGATTGCAAAAATGCAAGCTTTTGACCACAATAATACATAAGAGCTCGTACCCTTTCCACCAGGAAAAAAGGAAATTGGTTGTTAATGGTTGTATCCATTTAAAGTTACCCTAATGGTGAAATTGATGGCCTTAAAGCTTGATTAGTTGCAAAATACACTCGGGTTTATAGACTTGATTACTGTGACACTTTCTTTCCCGTGACCAAGATTACTATTATTCGTCTCTTTTTTGCAACGGCAACAATTCGACACTGGCCATTTCTTCAATTAGAAATTAAAAATACATTCCTCCATGGTCTCTAGCAATCATCACATGCTTCGTTTGGAAAATCTAGCTCTATTGTTCAAAAATTGGGGTGAAGATGTAGTGAAGCAAATCATTAAATCTTTTACTATCATACATCTTTCGGGAAATGTGTTTACTTAATAGTATATATTGATGATATAGTCATTACAGGAAATATTTCAACTAAAGAGTACTTGTGTAGACATTTTCAAACCAAGAATCTTGGAAGCTTAAAAAACTTATTGGGCATTGGAGTAAAAAGCTCACTCAATCAACAGATGGAATTGTAATATCTCAAATGGTGTATGCTCTTGATATATTACAAGATAGACCTATGGACCCAAATCGGAAATTAACAACAAAAGAATGTGAACTAGTATCCTATCTAGAGAGATTTAGGGGGTTGGTTAGAAAACTGATTTATCTCACTATTACAAAGCCAAATGTATCTTTTATAGTATGAGTGATTATTCAGTTCATGTAGGCTCTATGTGTTGGTTATTGGAATGTTATCATTTGCATTCTACGGTATCTCAAAAAAGACTCTCTAGCAAGGATAGTTATATAAAGATAAAGGAAGCATTCAAGTCTCTAGGTATTGTGATGTAGACTGGGTAGGTTCACCTATTGACAGATGGTCTACTACTGGATATTGTGTTTTCCTTAAAGGAAACAATATTTCATGAAAAAGCAAGAAACAAAATGTAGTGGCTCGATTAATAATTGATTTTGAATATAGACAATGTCGTCTTTAATGTGTGAACTTATATAGGTGAAGTAGATCTTTTAGGAGCTTAACTTCTGTGATATCTAGACTATGAAGATGTATTACAATAACCAAGTTTCTTTCCACATTGCAACAAATCCAGTGTTTCACGAGAGAACTAAACACAGAAATTGATTGTCATTTTGTTCATAAAAGTTTGTTGACAAAAGAAATATGTTATGAGTTGAGTGATTCTTCTACACCTCACTTAGTTCATCCTGCACCTCCCTTTTCTTTTATAGTTTTTATTGTACCCCTATCAGAGAATATTTTAGTTTTTAAAAAGGTCTGAACATTGAATAATAAAAATTAAAGAACAAATCTTCCTCCTCTGCCTACCGCATCTCAAGTTTGAAAATCCTACACCACTTTTCTTCATCCTTCCTCCTCTTTGTTGCACTTCATGTCTAAACACCTCTTTCTTTCTTTTACTCTTCCCCTCCTCTTTCATTTTTCATCATTTCATTTTAAGGTATTTTTGCTTCTGATTTGTTGTAGTGTAAAAGAAATGCTTGATTTTTTGTTTGATTTGGGGATGAGTCCCTTAACTACACTTGGATTTGTGATGAAGGGCTCCCACACTTGGAAGTGTGGATGGCGGTGGTGCTGTAGTTGGAGATGCGGTTGTTGGGAACCACACTTGGAATTACGGCTGGTGTTCGCTGCACCTGGGAGCTTCGGTTAAGGGTCGCCACAATTAGAAGTGCTTATGAGGGTAGTGCGGCTGTTGGGAATCGTACTTCAAGCTGCAATTTAGGATACTAACCCAATAAAATTGGTGTAGGAAGCCACACTATTAAAGAATGAACTAGCGATCCTCTGTAATAACGTAGTTGGAAAAAATGATCTTTCCACTTTTCATATTGTGAACAATGTAGTTGTTGTTGATATGGCTTCTTCTATGGCTAATCTTTTCAAGAATTTGGGATCTGCCAACAATCTTTCCCTAAAACCTTGTATAAAGAAGAGCTAGATGAAGAGGTAGGAATATGAAGGCAACAAAGTGATGAATTTTGTCATGATTAAAAGCAAAATATTTTTCAAATAAAAAATTTACCTAGAAACGGTGAGTGAGTTCTGAAATCAGAGGATAGTACTCTAGATCAAAGAAGTTCTGCAAAACTTCTGGAGATACTAAACCAAGATCAATTCCCTTTTGAAGATCATGAAATCAAAATGAAAATACAACCTGTGTTCACAATGACAACCAATATTCGCATACCCTATTTAAAGTTAAATCACAAAAAAGTAAACAGATGCATAGTTATTTTTTTTTAATGGACAAGCATGTGAAATGCATAGGCTTGGGTTTAAAACACAGCACCCCCACCCAGACGCAGATCCTCCTGCGTTCGCCATAACCGCGATTCGAAGGGCGGACAAATGCACCCCACCCAGACGCAGATCCACTTGTGGTTCGCCGTAACCACGATTGGAAGGGCGGACAACACGCCAGCCATGCACCCCAACCCAGTTGCAGATCCACCTGTAGTAGTCATTAGTCGCAGATCCAACATGGCGCAAACAACCAACGAGGAGGAATGCAACTCTTTCAATTGTAAAAATTAGAGAAGAAGGGAAGACGACGAAAAGGAGAAGGAAGAAATATTAAAGGGTTGTAGGGTTTGCGTGAGATGCGGAAGAGAGTGTAGGGTTTGCTGTGAGATGTGGAAGAGGAATTTAAGTTTTTAGAAAACCGCATAAAGCCTGACAGAAATAGTCTTAGGGAGATAGGGGTACAGTTGGTATTAAAATAAATTTGGGAAATGCAGGATGAGGTTAGGGAGGTGCAGGAAGGATCACTCGTTATGAGTTTGTTGGATCAAATAACCAACTTGCATATATGTTGACCAAATCCTTAAGGATACTTTCAAATTTAATGTATTTGTTTCAAACTTACTACATACTATTTGTATGCTCCAAGATGAAAAGTGTTGGAACAATGATTAGTGAAGTCGAAAGGACTAAAATAAGAAGTGGTGTGTAAGTTATCTCTATTTATTGTACTTAGTTGTCCCAAAGAGTCTTTAGACCTTTCATCTCCCTATTATATAGACTTTGTATTAATATAAATAATAGAACATGAGAAGATCCAACAAATATTTTTTATTTTTACTCAATTGAATTTTTATATTTTAAATAATCAAATAAAAAAAAATATGTATATCAAATTACTAATTAAAGTTTTTTTTCTAATTTATAATCTTACAATTTATAATTTTATATTTTGTAATTTTTTTATCGAAAAAATATCAACTATTTCTTCCTATTTCTACATTTCTTAGACCTCTATAACATTCTATTCTAGTGAACTTCTCATCTAAATATAAGCTTGAATTCATCAACCCCTCTTACAACACATTCGGTGGAGAAACGCATGAGTCGTTGAAAAAATCTTTGGTTAGACTCGAATCCCATTCACAGAACCTTGTTTTCGTTATTGTTAATTGTTTATCTATGATGTACCTCATTGTAGAGGATAAAACTCCCATCAACTTTTTCTTCATACCATCAGAATCAAGTACTTTCGTTTGCACAACCAATTTTCTAGTTAGCTTCTTTACGTATGAAGGGCTTTGGCCTTCTCAATTTTTTTTATTCAAAGAAAAATTAATATATAAATAAAATATTTTTTAATTTTATTAAACTTTATGTATTTGGTCCACTTAAATTGGTATACATTTATAAAAGAAAATTTTTGTATACCAAAATATTTGTTAAAAATTCGTCACTAGATCAACTTCTATCTTATGTAATGTGCATATGCAAAACATGAAACTTGAATTCAATTCCTTTATAAGGTTTTTTGAACTGCAAAGTGGAAAATACGATTACTTTTTTTAGGTTTTGGATGTCATTAACGCCGACAAAGAGATGGCTGGAAATTTTTTCAGCAAGGTAGTTGTTGAACTTAAAGACAAATAAAAATATCACATAAATAAATGATAGATAAATTATAAAATTATAAAATTGGATTAGTCCAAAAATTTTAGAATATAAATAAATACATCATTGACACTAGTTATCTTTCAAATAATGTCACGTTAATTTCTTTCATTGAATAAACCGTAATAAATATTAAAAAAGTTAAATGACAATTTATATTTTAAATTATTTTTTAATTTTAAAAAAATTAATGGATCATCCCGTCCAGTCCGTCTTTAACCTGCTAGTTTCATGAATTAGACGAAGCGATGACACATTGAAAACTTCAACTTGACCTAAAGTGATGAACTAAACCAGATTCAAAACTTCAACTCGATTTAACCTGCTAGTTTCATGAATTATACCACCTTCTGTTTAATTCTCAATGCTTTTTTTTTTTTTTTAAATCCTAATCTTTTATTATAAAATTTGTGTTGTGTTTAGAAACTATATGTATATATATATATATATATATATATATATATATATATATATATATATATATGGTTGATGTCAAGCACATTACTACTTACGGACAAGTTAGAATTGAGTGTATAAATAATAATTTGGGAATTGAAAAGTGGTAGCATGATGTGTGCGTGAAGCAGCATGCATGGTAAATCTGGTGAACTCCAGAGGCGATTTCAAGGACACGTAGTGGCTACGTGTTGGGAAGACATGAAAGTTGGGGTGTTACGTGGCTTGAGAACATTTAAGGTTTATTTTGAGACATCAAAGTTGGAGTGTTAGATGGGTGAAGAGGTAATGATATATAGAGAAGAGGTAGTGGTGGAGGAAGATAGGAAGAGGAAAATGGATAGAGAAAAAGCACAAGCAGAGGCCTCAAAGAGACCCCCAGGTCATGGTGCCACTGAAGTGCTTCATCAGAGGAAATCACTTCCTTACAGCTACACAACAATGGCTGTAACTGGTTTGGCTATTACGGCTGCAATTGGGTATACTATCTTATATGCAAAGAAGAAGCCCGAAGCTAATGCTAGGGATGTGGCTAAGGTTTCTGCTGGAGTTGCACAACCTCAGGATACTCACCCTCGCAAATAGTTTACATCTTTCTTTGCACTACCACTTTTCACAAATACTTTTCATTTCATATCAACTATCTTTGTATCGGGGAATGTAGAATGGACCACACTCCTTCTACTTCATACATATATTACTAATAAATTCTTAATTTCTTGCACCTGTAAGAGAGAATTTTGTTCGTGCTTCCGTCTTAAATTCAAATATTTAGTACATACTTTTATTTTTTTTATCTTTAAAATTGTCAAATATAACATTGAATTCGTGATATGTTTCATTTGGTTCTAACACGTTTGTTAGTGCTGTCAGAGATTCGTGATTTGGGTTTTCAGATCCATTAATTTTTAACAATTGAGTTAAATGCAGAGCAAACTTAATATATCAAGTATAGAAGCTTAAAAATGAAAAAACATGGGCAAATCTTAAAGGTTAGTTCCATTTTTTATCCTGTACCTTTTTCTGAGAATTTAACAGATGATGTATAATTAAAGATAACGGTGAACTTTATTACCTTGCTTTGTACTTTATTCGCTGCCTAAGCATTTCTTTTGGTAACATTAAGCAACTACTTTGACACTGGAGTTGTTTAGAAGTTGATTTACTTTCTATTTTCTCCTTTGATGCGTAGAACGCAAGCTAAGCAAATTCCGTGACACTCAAATAGTTGCTTTGAAATGCATAAACTTTTCTTCAATCCTGCTGTACTTGTGAACGACCGACCTATTATATTGCTTGCTAAGGGAAGTATGAAAGCAAGACATCAAACGTATATAACTTGTGGTGCCATCAGACAATGAATACAATGGTAGCACCTATTGCCTGCCAAATTTTCGAATAGAACAAACATCTAAAATAGGCAACCTTCAATCATTTATCAAATGTGAAAAAAATATCAATTCATATATGGACATATATATGTGTGCGTAAAAGAAATAGGTGTGCGTAATAACAAGACAAAAGTGGTTCAATTCAGCAGAGGCTCATAAGTCCGAACTACGTTGTTGGGATATCATTTTTATTACACCGCTAATAATAAAAAATCATATGACAAGGAGCCAACTTGTAATTCTCCGAAAGTAACACAGAAAACGCCAAGTTAAGACTGCAGCGTACACCTTAAAATCTACACTTCGACAACTCTGGCAAGTAAAAGATATTGAAACAAAAGAATAACGGTGTTGTCACAATTCAAAACTGTATAGAATAGGTTACATCTGATTCTGAACATGACATCAGTACTTGAATTTGAAAATCCTTACACAAATGGTCTTCGTCCTTCAAGAAGTATAGTAGATTAATCCAACCCACTGATTGCTATAACTAATCAATCTTGACCGAGGAATAGATGAGCCTTGTGAACCAAAAGCATGCGTAAAATCCGATGGATCCAGTTACAACAAAGAAGGCATAGGAAGCTATAAGCATGTAACCGAAGTACAATAACCCAGATACCAACTTTGTGATTTCAAGCTTGGTGAAGAAGTAGAATGTTGCATAAAGAAATAGATAAAGAGCAGATGAGCCAGATGTAAGGTAAGACCGCCACCACCACAAGTAATCCTCACTGCACAACTGGAAGTAGCAGAGCACAATTGTTATTTCAGCACAAGTGACAATGAGGATGACAAAGACCAAGAAGAGGAAGCCGAAGATGTAGTAGAACTGATTCAACCATATTGAAGTGAGGATGAAGAAAAGCTCAATGAAAACAGCTCCAAATGGAAGTATTCCTCCGATCAGAATTGAGAAGACCGGATTCATGTACCATGCCTGCTCAGGGATTTGCCTTGGGATTTTGTTTGTCTTCACAGGACTTTCAGTCGCAGGCTTCCTAAACCCAACATAGGCACCAACAAAAACAAGTGGAACCGAGATCCCAAACCATAAAAAGATCAGGGCAAACATTGTTCCAAATGGCACTGCTCCAGACGATTTTTGTCCCCATATCAGAGCATTTAACACAAAGAAAATGGCAGAAACGATTCCAGGGAACATGATTGCAGTTTTGAGGGCAATTTTCTTCCACTCTGCTCCTTTGAACATTTTATATAAGCGAGCCGAGGCATAACCAGCGAAAATTCCCATGAAAACCCAAAGCAAGAGCATGACCGTCATTAGCCCACCTCGGTTTGAAGGAGAAAGGAACCCCAGGACAGCAAACATCATCGTTACTAGTATCATTCCAAAAAACTGAACACCAGTCCCAACATAAACACATAGCAAATCTGGATTGTTTGGTGGCCTAAAAACATCACCGTGGACAAGCTTCCAACCAGTCTCTTCCTGTGCTTCTTCTTGGGTTTCTAATTCATTGTACTTTGAAATATCACGGTAAAGTGTACGAAGCATTATCATTGCTACCATACCCGAGAGAAAGAGAACAATCATCAATGAATTCACAATTGAGAACCAGTGAATTTGGTCATCACTCATCAGCAAATAGGCATCCCATCTTGAAGCCCACTTCACATCACTCTCCTAAATGCAGGAAAAAGGTAAAAGCGGGTCAAAGAAGATGACAAAAGATGAGAATAGAGGGAGTGATGACTTCCCTTGGTTAGAAGAAAAAATGAAGAAATTAAGCTACGAGAAGAAAAAAGAAAAAAGAAAAGCTATATTAAACTAGACAAACTGCCCATTAACGAGCGATGAACAATATCTACTAGGACATAATTCATAAAAGAATATTTTGAACTATTTGCCTTAATCCACCAATACCCATCATCATTGAGTACCAAAGAAAGTATACATGTACTATTCAAATCAAAATAACCTCACCTGGAATTCAACATCATAAGTGAAGATAATTTCCTTGTTCTCTTCGACCTCTTGAGGAGTGTTCGAATTCACAACTGTGTGTTTAGCATGAGGGTCACAGGTTGTCAAACGGGTGGCCTGTTCATCCCACTTCCCTTCATATTCATGTTTAACACTGCACAGAAACATTCGTAAAATCAATATTGCATACAAACCACGACTGCTAAATGGAATAACTTAACCAAACAAAACAAGCACAAAAATACTGACCTGAAAGGCTTAACCTCAAAGCCCACAATTCTAGCAGATTCAGTAAGTGTATCTCTATGATACTTGACCGTAAAAGACAAATGGTTGTGAATAAAATGCTTCTCTTCCTTGCTCTGTGTATTTCAACAAAGTAAGAACAAGAAAACACAAGGCACTCACAACAATAAACATTGTTCTAAAAGATGCAGAGCATACCCCAGTATACTGCCCTTTGAGTCCAACATGGAAACCAAGTTGATATACAGTAGAGTCCGGTTCCACCCGTTTTATGGGAACAACTAGAGGAAGGTTATCTAGGATCCTGCAAGTAAAAGGCAGGTAACAAGATGTCAACATTGTGGCAGAGATGTGGAATGAAAACATATGAAAGTTATTGAACGCCATACATGTTCACTCGATACTCATCATCAATCTTCTCTTTGAACTCTTTTGCAGTTTTGGCATCAAGCTTAAGCTTACACACAATATTGCACATTTGTGGTTCACGCATCTTAAACTGCAAATATGTCACCCAGTAACTAAGTTGATAACCATAACATAATTAGCCATGCAAGAATTAAAAATGCCATATGAAACATACCACATATCGAGAATTTTCAATGCGATCACCACGAAGCACTTCTCCAAGATTTTCAGCGCTATCCAATATTTTCTCTGGTGCACAATACGGAAGAGAATAGTATGTATATGGAAGCTGAGTCTTCGTTGAAGTTAATTTGTTTACTTTTACTTGCAATGGATCTCCCTGCACCGTATGAATAGATAGTCAATAAATAAATATATCTATCCATGCATTTCTGGATATCCGTTATTATTAATTTAAAAGTCAAAACTGGACAGCAAGAATACAAGGGTAGAAAACAATACTAACAAGAAAAACCAGGAAGACCGAAAGCTTAATTACATAATAATTGTGTGCACCCAATTCATTTGATGGGTTGTTATATGTTAAAAGAAAACAGGGGACAACAAAAACCACCCAAAGAAGAATAATTATTAAGTTTAAATGTGCGATTGTCCATAAAGAAACAAATAGAAAAGAAATATAACCAGAATCAACAAAGTGAAAGAACAAAGTACATCATTAGCACATTCACAATAGTAGGCCACAAGTGGTTGTTGAGTAGAGGCATATGAAAATCTAAATATTTATCTTCTAGGGAACCAAAAGGTCACATTTACAATCCCAAGACACAGCTACCTATCAGCCTTGGACAAATTAGCCGGGCTGTACATAGAATACTTTTTTCATGAATTTGTGAAACAATACTCAGAAAACAAAATTTGATTCTATTCTCCATATCAAAACAACACAAAACAAGTACCACAAACTCTGTGTGTGTGTGTGTGTGGTGAGTGTGAGGAGTTAATCTATCAGTCAAAATTTGTTTCAAGTAAAACAATATTAAGCTCTTCTCAAAGTCCCACTTGACCCTTTACTTCTTTAATCAATCCATGAAAGTAGAGAAATCAGTAAAACTCACCGATGAAACAACGTAAATAGTAAACACACTACCAGACCTATATCCAAAATCTTCACACACTCCATGCCTGCACTTCAAACAGGCTACTTCTAGATACATGTTAGGGAGCATGGACACGACATTGGAAAATTGAAAACAATATTGGGGCAAGGGCTAGAGATAAGACAAATTCCAAAAACCATGAGATAATACACTCGTAAATTTAATCTTAAAACTAAAATAAAATTAAAAATTTAAATCACAGTGAAGAATTCATGTTTCAAAAATGAGTAAAGGTCACTGTAGACATAATATAATAGAATGCTAAAACACATTTAGTTATTGAAGCTTCCATTGAGTATCTAAGAATTAACATGAGCACGTATCCAACACTGCTAGCATTTAGAAGTCTCCATGCTTATTACATTACAAGCTGAGCTTAAATTCCATCAACTGACAACACCATTTCAACAACAGAGTCTAACATTATCACAGAGACTAGAACGGATCAAATCATCAAAATGCGTCACACACACCGCACCGAAGCAACTAAACCATTTCACCGACACCAGATCGAAGTTAAATTAACACACACAATATCAACAACAACACTTCCACATACAAAAGGCCTTGTACACTAACACCACAATGTCGCCAAACTATCACTTAGAAAATGCAGCGAAAAACCGAAAATCACAGCCTAAATAAAAAGAAAAATAAGAAACAATGTAAATCGAATATAACATCGGCCATATTCATCTCAGATCTCAGATTCAAACGCAGATCAAGCGGTTATGAAGCGAATAAACGATAAATTTGGAAAAATGAACCAGTGCGCGTAATGTGAGATGGAAATGGAAATGCAAATGGAGTGAACCTTCTGGAAGTCCTGTGGAGCAACGCCAGGGAGGTAGAAGCAGAGTGCGCCATGGATGAAGAGTGGAAGAAGAATCGCGGAGAACGTCAAGGACCTCCAAAACGCCATAGCGTTTGAGATCGAAACGACAGAGAGAAAAAGAAGAGAACGATAGATCTGTGTGAGGTCTTTCGAATTCGTATTGTTATGTTCGTTGAGAGCAGAGAGAGTAATATAATAAGGGGGTGAAGAACGAGGTGAAGCTTTTTCTCCGGTTACTCCTGGTACGGTTATTACTTCATTCTCCTCACTGATGTCGCCACGTCACTGCTTCGGCTAGAAGCGAGGGCAAGATCGGAATTTCGTCTTTTATGAGATTGTTGATTGGAGGGAAAATTAGGAAGTCACTTATTATTATTAACTTGTCAATGCTTCTTCAACCCAGATCTGTAGGAATGGTAAACACTACTTTTATCTTCCTTCTTCAAAAAAATAAAATATACAACAAAAATTTATTTTTTCAAATTTTATTGGAAAAAAAAATGAAAAATGAAATCTGAGATCTGAAAGTTTCTTAAAGCAAATGTTGAAGACGATAATTTGATTAAAATAGAGGTTGATGAGGAAGCAAGTTTTGCAACGATCCTAACTATTGTAGTTTTATTAGAACGATGAGATTATTAAAAGCATGCTGTCGGCAAAACAATAGGGAATGTGTATGCACTCCCTAAACAAAAACAAAACATCATATAATTAAAATAATACAGCACATTATACTAAATAAAATATCTCTTTAACAATTTTTTTGACAATTTTTTTACAATACATACGTGACAATTTATAATTAGTCTGTTTCAAATATTTTTTTAGAATAAGTTCAAACAAAACAATAAAATAGTGACACATTATAAAAAAAAACTTTTAAAAAGAAATTATTGAAATATTATTATCCTTGTTTATGGTGAGATCTTGACATGTCTCAAGATGTTGTGTTAGATTGGGTTGTCACTTAATCATGAAAACAAAGTTTCATATGCAAAAAAGGATGAACATTTATTCATAACTTACCTATTATTCCTGTTAAAGCAAGTCATGAGGAAAGAAAAGTAACCAAATAAATTATAATTGGTTAATGAAAATGGCTTTTTCTTAATCTTAAATTTTGTCTTAAACTTGAAAACAAAATGGTGTTTAGCACGTGTAAGAAGAAGAAAAGTACTTAGGTTGTCACCGACAAAGTTCCAGCTCTGAGTTGCAACTTGGATGCAACGTAGTGGTTACGGTCTGTACTTTAAAAAGTTTCTCTATCTATAATTTTAAGAGGAAGAATAAAAAAATAAAATTTAGTTTTTATGTAAATTAAAACTTTTATAAATTAATATAGAAAAGCTAAATGATTGTGAAAAACATTGCTAATAATTGCATTCATTATATACGTAATTTTTGTTGATAATGAAAATATATATGTAATTATTGTTGATATTATACTTTTCTGTGGGCCGCGTCTGTTGCTGGACTCGCACTCCAAACCATGTTACATCTAGATGAGTAATAATAAAATATGTATTATTTTTTGTTTAAATCGATGAAATATAATGAAAATTATTTTACCATTCTTTTTCTTCTATATTAAGAAGAGTAGAAAACAAATTAAACTTAATACTATTTTATTCTGTCATAAAAGGTTTAGTTTTTAACTGGATTTGGAATCATTTATACAGTCAACACGTCATACATTTTTAGTAAATAAACTCACATTTTGGTCATTTTCAAATGATATATCTGTCATTATAAAAAATTACCTATTACGAAGATATTAAGCAAAAACAATTAAAATCATAAATTTTAAAATTTTAAAATCATAAAATAACATAAGAAGAATCCAACATGACGTGGTAAGATAACAACTATACTAATCACTTAAGAGTACCATTTAATTAACAAACAAAAATTAACAGCGAAAACTACATTATTATTGGAAAATATAAATTTACTGAATAATCACTATAATTTTATTAGAGAGTTAATTAAAAAATCCTAAATTTATTAAAACTTAAAGCATGATTAAGTAAAAAATGATTTATTATTATACGCTTACACAGATAATAGAAAATTATATATTATATATTATGTACCACACACACGACACGACACATAATACGCATATTTTTAATCATAATTTTTTAATTAATTCAGAGATTAAAATTTATTTTAATTTTTATTATTAAATCCCTCAAATATAATATTAAAAGAATAAAAAATAACATAAAAATATTAAGATGAAATATTAAAATATAATTTTAAGTCATTTAGAAATAAGTTGTAAATAATTTCTGTGAAATAGTTACTTCTAAATCTCTGTAACTTTTTTAAAATGAAAAAAATAGTGATAGTTAGTCATGCATAGTTTGTAATGTGCATTATATAATTACTTTTAACGTTTGAGTAGTTTATATTTATTTTAATTTTCAAATATAACTAAATGTAAAACAAAATATACGAATAATATATACTAAATTAGATTTTGTGTATATATATTTATTGTGACGTGAGATATAAGATGAGAAAGTCATATGGATTGATTTGGTTAGTCTTATGTTGTCTCGGTTAAAGTCTCATGAACAATCGATTGCAAAGAAAGACAAATTTAGTAATTAATTATGAGATTATCATGCTAAACAAGCTTCAAAGGTAATTGAACAATTGTTAGACGGATATTAAGATAAAAGACTAATTAAGAATATTAATTTGAGTGATAGGGTATCTTTGAAAAGTAAGTGACTGATAACAAAAAATTAGATAATAAAGGAGAGAAGCTTAAAGAAAAAGAACAAGCATTGACAAAAGCACACAACAAATTTTCGTCTTTATATATATATAACCTGAAAGATATTAAGGATACGTGTCTTATTTCCTACTTTCTTATGTGTTGGTGAAAAAAAATTTAAAAAAACGAGGTAAATAAATAAGGAAAAGTTTCAAACAAAAGTAAAACATAAAATAATTAATTAACTGTTAATAAAAGAAGTTTAATTTTTTAAACTGAAGTAAAAAAGTATAATTCAGCTTTTATAAAAATAATTTAATTTTTATAATACAAAATAGTATAAATAATTTATAGTTTATTTATAATTAAGTTAATTATGTTCAACCCAAATTATTAACTAGTTCACTTTAATTATTAGATTATATTGTTATTGAAAACTTCAAAGTTAATGAAGTTCGTAACAAGTATTTTTCAAATATATTTTTACAAAATACATAATTATTATTTGGAAAATGTTTTTTTTATAATTTTTTACAATTATATAATAACTCATAATTAATTCGTTTTAAATATATAAATAAATAAAATAGTAAAATAGTAACACATATAATTATCAAAAAATTGTTAAAAAAAATTATTAATATATCATAGTTTTTATTATTTTTACTTCACTTCATCCAACAATTTTATCATAACCTCTACAGATTGTATACTATTTTGTGTCTTAAATAGTTGAAAGTAGAAGTTATCTTCACACTTCTAACAATAATAGTGGGTCCCACCCACTAAAAAGATTAAAATAAAACAAAACTCACAAGGCCTTTGTGCTATGCCATTACACCAACCAGAATTTATTGATAATTCCTCTATAACTAATATTTATTTAATGCATGCCTTTCAAATCAGATTTCTACACATATAACTCAACCACAACTATTATTCTTTCATTTTATTTTATTCTTTTCCTTTTCTTTTCTTTTGGATCTTACACATTCATTTAAGCATATGTGTTTTTATTATAAATATATAATTTAAATATATTTTTAGTTTTTCAACTATTAAGCAATTTTAGTTTTTGTTCTTCTTTTAAATTTTAGTATACTTTGTTCTTTGATTTTAAGAAATTTTAATTTTTAGTTTTCGAAAACTAACAATATTAAATTTAATCTGATGTTGCTAGCAGTGTATTGTGTATGATGTTAACTTATTTATCCATTGTTTGCCACGTTTGATAGTAGTGTTGTACACTTAAAAACTCTCATTCATAACATCGTTAAACCACCACCACCATAACATCGTTAAACCACCACCTTCCACCATCATCGTTTTCATCTTCACCGCCGCAGGACCTTCACGCTGCCATGGCGAAGCAAACCTGCAAACCCAAACCACCATCACGAAGCCAAATCGAAGTCCAAAAATTTCATCGTGCATCAATTCATCTTCCACCACCATAGAGACTTAAATCAAAACCCAGGAACACCTAAATCACAGAACCCTAAATCCACAATTTTCAAAAAGCTCCACATTGTGCAATGTCTTCCTTCTCACCGCAATCATCAATTTCAATTTCACAGTTAAACCTAAACAAAAGAGAATTATTGTCTATAATTCAAGATTGGATGAAGAATCTGGAAGTAAATTTTTCATGATTAAAGAAGAAAGTAAATGTTTCATGCATCTTTTTTCTGTTTCTGCATTCTTCACAAGTTATCAACATTGAAAGCCACCACTCCCAAAGCCAAGGTTCATAAATCATGTCTTTCTATTTTTTGATATTCTCAATAAAGTTCTCATCTTTTTAAGTTGTTGCTTCTCATGGCTTGTGGGGCGTTTTGATTTCTCTACCTTTATGCTTTGTTAGCTTTTTTCCTTATTTGGGCTTCTTTCAATTTTTGATTGACCCTTGTGGACTTCAGTCTTGGAATTTGATTTTGGTTTGTTGATTTCGTTGACTTCAAATTCTTTTTGTCATGTAGTTTCATTTGATTGTTTGCGTGAGTCTAGGATATGAATTCATGTATTTAGCTATTTTGCTCCTTCTTGGAATTATTTTTTCGTGTGCGCGGTTCAAATGGAATTGATCAACGACATATAGGAGTAAATTTAGCAGGAAGTTTCATTTCTTTGGCTATTAGAAAGAAACCTTTCAAGAGTTCTGCCTAATTACGCGTGCAATTTTTTTGTGTTTGTTACATGATGAGATGAGAGTTTTTATACCCGATTGGCTTATCTTGTTGTACCACAGTGATTTTCTGTTGGAGTAAATAGAGAAGAGAAGAAATCATTTGTATGTCTGTGCTCGTGAATTGACTTTTTGATAGAAAGGTTATTAACAGGAGATGTAAAGATGGAGAAGAAAAGGAAGATTGTGCATTATAGGGAGAGGCTAGACAGGACCCTTGCTTCACTTGATCTTAAAAATGATGACTTGCTCAAAAAACTTGTCAGAAGTTGACTTTTGCTTTCTTCAAAACCTGAAGTAGAAGGTGATTACATTCCCTAATTCCTTTTGATTGGTATTTAGGATTGAATAGTACTAGTATTTGGACAATTATTTTGTTTGTTTTCTTTGTCTTGTTTTTTTTTCCTTAGTTCATTATTGATTCATGCAGGATATATAGATCAATTGCCTCGCAGAGATCATCGATCTTGGTGGATACGGTGGGGTCCTTGCGCAACGTATCAGGCGTTCACCTCCTGATACTGCTTGCCAAAGTTCTTAACCCAAGCGATGGAGACCCCAACCAAAGACGCAAGGAAGGAGATGAAGGGAGAAGGAGGGAGAGAAGCCGAGAAAGATTGACTTACTGTCAGAAAAAGAAAAAATGGTGTGGCAATCCGTTAGTCAACTCAGCCTAATTTTAACAACGTTGATTATGGAGGACGAAAAATTATAGTTTCCTTAATGACAAGAATCAAAGTATACCAAAATTTAAAAAATAATAAAAAATAAAATTGTTTAATAATTGAGGAATTAAAAATACATTTAACTCTAAATATTTATACATAGTAAGGCATGGACTAAGACAACAATTGATAAAATTTTAATATGATTACATTCTCATATTTGAAACAATAAATTAAGATTAACCTTTTGGGACTATATAATTTTACATATATGGTCGAAGTTGTAGTTTATAATTTATTATTTTTATTCTTAGTATTATTATTATTATTCATAATTACTAATAAAATGTATTTCTTTTAACTATTTACTTATCTTACATATTTATTTTATTATTTTGTAAAGTTATCTATAATTAATAATATGAAAATTTTCAACTATTTTTTATATGCATTATTTTCAAATTTTATTTTTAGTTTAAAAAATTGTTTGCGTTGCTGTTATTATTATTATTATTAGTAATGTAATGTACAAAATAAAATAAAATGATTTTAAATTGAAAAATCACCACATGATATCTCTAAAGTAATTTAAACACAAATTCTTATCCACTTGACAATACAACAAAACGTATCCTGGTCTAAAAATATAAATTATTATTATTATTATTATTATTATTATTATTATTATTATTATTATTATAATAGTAGACAAAAATACCCTGGATTCTAAGTTTTAAAGTTAAGGATATTTAAATAATTTTCATTGTCAAAACTAAAAAAACAAAAAACTCTGAAACCCTTACTCACCTCTCTCATTCCTCTGAATCCTTTCTTTTTCATCTCTTTCACTCCAACATTTTCTCTGTCATCTCTACTGTAGCCTCAATTAAAAAAAAATCAGAAACACTGGCGGTTAAGCAATTTCTTACAGAAAAAATGATTTTATAATGAGTTTTTATTTTATAATTTTTGTCTTATCTAATTTTATCTATTTTTCACAAGCATAATGACATACGAAGGAATTGGTAATTCTCCTGGAAAAAAGCAGAAACACTCTCTATTAAACAATTTCTTACAAAAATGATTTTATAATGAGTTTTCATTTTATAATTTTTGTCTTATCTAATTTTATCTAATTTTCACAAGCATAATGACATAAAAAGGAATTGGTAATTAGCCTGAAGGTTTTTTAAGAGACGACGATTCAACATCGGCAGATGATGAAATTGAAGAAATCTTGAATGAACCTCAAGGCGGATATGTCAATGACTGAACTTTTTACAAAGGTAAATTGTTTAACGACGAGTATTTCTAATTCTTTTTCAGTTGGATCTACCATAGGATGATAGAGAAATGGTTGGAGTGAGAGAGATAAAAGAGAAAGGATTGAGAGGAATGATAGAGGTGAGTAAGAGTTTGAAGATTTCTTTTTTTTGTTTAGTTTTGAGAATGAAAATTATTTAAATATCCTTGACTTTAAAACTTAGAATCCATAATATATGAGGATATTTTTGTATACTATAATCCAATACACATTATTAAAATGTATCAACTGAAAAACAAGCGTACACGCGTTAGCAAACCCCATATATATATATATATATATATATATATATATATATATATATATATATATAT
>NC_028356.1:32762095-32774936 GCF_000741045.1 Vigna radiata var. radiata | reverse complement strand
TATATATATATATATATATATATATATATATATATGGAGATAACCAAAATGGGGTTCTATACTTTTTCTTGATTATTTTGTCTTTGATATCATTATTTCTACTTTGCTGAAGCATTAATAAGATATAAAGTATTTCTACGTTATATTTTTGGATTGAGAAATTCGATTGAAAAATATGAAATATATTTCCAAATTTAAAAGTACGTTCTGGAAAATTATACAATTTGAAATATATTTTCTAATTTTAAATTACACGATCAAATATATACTTTTAAATTATAATCTAGAATAATTTTCAAACTTGAGCAATTTAATATTTTTTTTTCATATTTATGGGAGTTCCAGAGAAAACTAAGGGTGCTAAAAGAAAAGGTTATTTTTGGGTGAAAAAATTGAGGTGGGCTGGGTCTTGGGCCTTTAGAAAAATAAACTTAATGTCAAAGTTTGATTCTTTATTCGGGATTTATTGCTGCATCCAATGTTTTCTTCCAGCACCCCATAGATAAAGTGAAATGACTTAGTTATCTCTTATAACAAAATTTGTACCTCTATGTTGAATTTTCAATTTACATTACATATTATATAAACCAAAATATAATTTATATTTCAAATCTTTTTCCAAATTTATATTATGAATTACATCATTGAATATAAATTTATTTTATGGATTATACGGTTTGGAATTCACTTTCAAATTTATAATATGAATTGTGCCATCTAAAATATATATTTATATTATAAATTATGTAATACAGGATATTTAAGAAATGTAAAATCCAGAATATCTTTTTCTATTAATTTTAGCTTGAGTATAACTAGAATTTTAAAAAGTAGGGAGGTGCAGGAAGACCTTAGAGGTGACATAATTAAAAAAAAAAATCTTATTCTTGGGATATTTAATGATTACTCTATTAACGAAAAATATGAAATGAGTAATTAAGTAATGATGATATTTTTCTATTTAAAAAATGCAATGATGCTCCCTTTTATGCCTTTGCATCATGATGCATAGGACTTGCCATGATCATCATGGATTGTCGTCCTCTCCAACAGAAAAAGAAAAAAGAAGCATGAAATGGTATTTATATCATTATTATTGTTATTGTGACATAATTTTTTGTGTATGATGGGAAGCATGTGATAGAAAAAATGGGATTTTTGTAACCTAATTGGTGTTGAAGTAGTAATAGTATAGAAGTGTAGATAAAGTTAGATAGGGTTTTGAAGAAGAGATTGGTAGAAGGCAAAAATGAGGAAGTGTTAAGGGAGAGAAGGGTGGGGCTTAAAGGGAGGCACATGGTCCCCTAAAAGGGTCAATTTGCCAACTAAAAGGCCCTCCACACCCCAACCATTATAAAAAATTGGGACCCTCCATCAAACCCACCATTATTTATATGTGATAGCCTTTTGCCCACGCCTAATCTCACCCCATCATTTCTCCTTACCCACACATGCGCATATGATTAGACAAAAACCCTATAGCTTATGTCAATACCATACACTATTTTAGATACATAATCATCTTTCCTCAACATTAAATTATAATCAATAACTAATTTTCAAATCTTATTAGAGATAAAAAAAATTAGATGTAGACTTTGTCTAATAAGTTTGTTTGGTAAGATTCATTTAGATTTAAAATCTATTTATTAAGATGGTATTAAAATTATTTTAAAGTTTAATATAATAAAATTTAATATTTGTTAGTTCTATTGTCTCATTATTATCTTACCACTTATAAATATTTAGTTTCAGATTGAATATGGATATACCTCAATATAGTATATCAATGGATGTTAAGTAAGCATTGTGTCAGGTCTATTAAGGAGGGAGTTCACTAGGAAGACACAATACCAATGAGATATAAGTCCGACCATATAAATGATTGACATCACTCTCTACCCAAAACTTTAAGGCAATGGATTAATCGGTCTTTCATCTTTATATAGTGCTCTACTTTCTCATTTCTATCTAATGTGAGACTTAGGCTCACATTTGGATTCCCAACAATCTCCCCCTCAAGGGTGAGTCCCTTCCACATAGGTACACCCCCCTCCAACGGAAGCACTCCCAACCAACCACAACCACAACCAACCACAACCACGAGTAGCCCTTGGCTCTGATACCACTGTTGGGTTTATCGAGGAGGAGGGATTCACCAGGGAGACACAATACCAATGAGATATGAGTCCAACCATATAAGGGATTGACACCGCTCTCTATCCAAAACCTTAAGGCAATAGGTTAAGGGGTCTTTCATTTTTATATAGTGCTCTACTTTCTCATTTTTATCCAATGTGGGACTTAGACTCACACTTGGATTCCCAACACATTGGTCATGGTTGACTCATATGGCCAAGCTCTTGTGGTCGAGCTTGTTTGTAGTTGAGTTTGTGTGTGACTGGTTTTGTTAGATGTTGTTGTAATAAATTGGTCAAGTCTTTCTTCTGCAAGACTCGGTTAAACTGCTCTACAAATTACACAACATCAGTATCTATTGAATTAGTGTCATTAACCGCAAGGTGCGAGTTTCTTCTGCATGTCGTGGACTTTGGACTAGTCTCATATCTTATTCTCACTCTACAAATAGTTCACATGTGGTCATTCTAAATGCACGAAACACAAAAATACTTGACAAGCTCTCCCTCTCTTGCATAGTAAACATCTTGAGCTCTCCCTCACACTGTTCAACATGTTGAGCTCTCCTTTTCACTGATCATCTTCACGAGCTTTCTTTTCACACATAATATCTACAAAGCTCGTTTTTTCATGTCTCTTTGTTTTTATATGAGTTTTATTGATTCTCAAAGATACTTGCTAGTTTTGTTATCCTCATAATTTTGAAGAAGTTCTTGTTATATCTCAGGGGACTTGCGCAACACACTGTGGATAAGCCTTTAAGGACAGTGAATCTACACGCCTTAGAAAATTATTGTCTGTAATTTTTGCCAATATTTTACAACAAACATCATCTTATAAGTTAATTTTGTAAAATGGAGCTTTAAGCTTAAAATCAATTTTTAAATTATTACAATTTATAAAATTAAGATGAGACTTTAAACAACGTAGTTAACCAATGTGGGATGTTTAAGAGGAGAGATTAAAATGTTGAAATTGTGATGTTTGAAAATAAAATACAAGTGAATTGAAACCTTAAAGAAATAAAAGAGAAAAGTGGTTTTAACACCTTTATTGCTAGTTTTTAGCTTAGGTTTGTACATAATTAAGGAGCATTGTCCGCAATTATGGTAGCTATATAGGACACTTTTGGAGTTGTTACACTAAATTATGGTAGAAATGTGTGTGGTTTTGGCATGGGGAACTTTATAGATGAATATATTATATGACCTTGGACTTTTGTGAATTGTATAGTATCACCATTTGCCTAACTTATGATTAGAGGATTTTGTGGACCCATGTGGAAGCCACTCTCCTCACACATGCTACCACACCAACCTTCACTTTCTCCATACATCTCATCTCTTTTTTAAATGCTTCTACCCAAATTAAATATTCAATCATCATCATCTTCACAAATGTACAAATATATGTCTTTTTAATAACTTCTTATATTACAACATTTACAATTCTAATTCTCATGCTCAAGATAATAAATACTTACAAATTTAACATTTTTAATGCTTTCTTACACTCATAATTTCTAAGAGAAATTATTAGAATGAAACAAATTTGAGATTAAATGTAAAACTAGACAACTTGTTTTAGTGAAACAACGACTTCATATTGCATAAGTTATGTTTTATAAGTACGGTTTTAATTTTTTATTTTTTTCACTAGACATAAGCTATATTTAGTGTACATGATTTTTTTTATATATTATTATTATTAGTATTTTTTTTATTGAAGTTATGCATTACAAGTAAGATTATTTTGTTTTTAGTAAAGTTATGTTTGTTAAATACAATTTCAATAAATTAGTAAAAATATATATGAATGAAGTTGTGTATGCTAATATGTTTTTTGTGTTGTAAAAAAACAAAAGGTTAAAATTTGTATTTACGGAGTAGGACTTACCCAATCTCGTAATTAATTTTAAGTACGTCCATTTTTATTGTTTTTTTAAAATTATATTATTATGGCAACTTTTCTTCCAATACGAGCATTAGCTTTAGAATTTAATTGTCACATAGTGAACACGAACATGGAATTTCTATTATATCATTAAGAGAAACTACTTTTTAAGATATTAACATAATTTTTTTTTGTCTTTGCATACTTATAAGTCTCTTATGATTAATTTAGGGGAACTAAAAATGGTTGTGGAGAAGTTAGGTACATTAAATTTATTAGTAAATTACATTATTTTGTTAAAATTCATTTAAGATATATGAGATTCACTAAAAAAATTCTTAATTATATATTTATATTTAGATACAAATTTGGATTTTTAGAAAAATTATGATTTATCTACTAAAATTAGTTATAGATAAGAATTCATATGTACATTTGTCATACATACAAATAAATTTATATACAGTGGTTGATAAATGTTTAAATTACATTATATATATTTTTCTCAGTTAAAATGTTGATATATTTTTTAATAAATTAAATCTCTCTAATTTAAAATTAACCTAGAATTACATAACGATATATGTAGAATTATAATTTCTTAAATTTAATGATATTATGTAAATTCCAATGATTTTTTAATAAATTGAAAGATGATGCAATTGAACTCCAAAATTTGTCATTGAACAGTGAAAGGGTGGTTTGAAAAGATTTATGCTGTTCTTTTGAGATGATTTGTGGGAGATGATTTGGGAGAGAGTAATTGAATGGATTTGAAGGGATTTGATGTTAATTTTTTTGTTGTTTTTTTGAGTGGATTTGTGGGTAATTGAGAATGGATTTGGAGGTAAAGTTTGTGAAAATTAGTGTAGGATTTGATTGATGTGATAAATTTAAAAAATTTGTTTAATTGTTAAAAATTAAAGATTACCAAAATGTCCCTAGTTATTAAAGTAATATAAAATAATAATTTTTAATATTATATTTAATTGAAAAAATGTATATAAGGAGTAAAAATTAATATTAATTATTAGAATTATTTTTAATATTGTGAAAAAAATTATTTTAGTAAAATAAATTTATTTTAGTAGTAATTAAAAATAGTAAAAGGAATAAAATGGTTTAAAAAAATATTAAAAAAATAAGAGTATTATGTATCACCACATAATTAATCACAAAAATTAATAAAATAATAAACTATGACTACAACGAGGAATGCTTTCTTATTTTTTATTTAGAGAAAATAGTAGACTCTGACTACTCTGAAATTTTTCTTTGTTTGATTCCATTTCAATTGCAACCGCCACTGGAAGGTGAAAGAAGGTGGAGGAGAAGCCAGACGGAGAAGGAGAAGAAGCGAAATAAGAGAGCAAGGAGAACTTATACAACGTCGTTAAGCATCTCATCTTCGAACCTTCTAAGATCAAGGCCACCTTCGTCCCTCCCCGAAGCTTCTAGAAACTACTCTCGCCATTTCTGTAATCTTCCAACTTTTCTTTTTCTTTTGCCACTTCTTCTCTCTTACCTGAAACTCGAAGGGTGAAAAAGCCATTTGATTTCAATTCATCGCAAATCTTCTCAACACAGCGGGTGATGCAAAAAGGAGGTATCCCGCAAATCTCCTCAATTCCATCGTCGCAAATCCACAAAAGCGAACATCGCTGTCGTTTGAATTCATCGCTCCCAAATCCGCATGAACAGTAAAATATGTTCATGCGAACACAACGTTAGTAAATGACTTTTTGCAATTGAGCCAAAAAAAAGTGATGATGAACACTAAAGACGGTTAATAAGAAAAGTCAAAGGCGATGCACGACTTGCAACAAGAAAATGACGCTGAGCATTTAAGACAACAAAGAAAGAAGAAAACCTTGCATAGTAGAAAATCTTTATAGTTGGACACTAGCGGAGATCTTAGCTTTAGGTATTGAGTGGAGAAGTAAATAAGTAGTAATAGAGTAAGAATATGAGTTGGTCAGGTCGAAGATCAAGATAGACAAATCTTGGCCAAAGGTCGATACAGGCTTACCAATTCGAAGGTCGAGACTGGCTTAAATCGAGGTTGAAGATCAAGATAAGCAGATCCTAGCCAAAGGTCGATATGGGCTTACCAATTCAAAGGTCGAGACTAGCTTAAATCCAGGTCGAAGGTTGAGATGGACTGACCTGAGACAAAGGTCGAGTTAGGCTAACCTGAGGTGAAGGTAAAGACAAGTTGACATGGGGTCTAAACAAGATGACTCAGGCTGAAAACCGAGATGGTTATACATAAGGTCAAGACATATTAGTTAGAGATGAAGGTCAACATGGAACGATTTGGGTTGAAGGTCAAAACAGATCAACCCATGCAAATAATCAAGACTAGCTAGCCTAGGTAGGCTTGGGCAAAGTTTAAGATTGTTTGTCAAATCCAAGCCAAAGATCGAGACGAGCTAACCCGAGCCGAAGGTTGAAAGTTGATCCCATTGGAAGATTGAAATGGACTAACCATGTTTGAAAGTCAAAAGAGAATAACTTTGGTCAAAGTTTGACCCAATCAACATAATTCGAAATTCAAGGCTAGTTGTCCAAGTTGAAGGTTGATCCAAATTAGCTTGGATAATGAATTAATTTGATTCAACCAGACTTAAAAAATCTAGTAAAATTGTCTTGCATTAAAAATATAGTCGAATCAACCATTGTTCAATTCAATCTTATCTATCTTAATTTTATACTAACTCGATCACGTAGAGTTATCCATGGATTAATCTTACCCATGAAATTTTTGGAGTTATTTTGGCTCAAATCAACTTTTTCTTATGTAAGTATTTTGGTCACGTGAATTTTTTTTACCATAATCCATGTGGATGAGTACCAAACATTCTACGTGTGGCCATATTGGCATCGTTGTGCAAATTTTCCTATTTATAACAGGAATTCCACGAGAAATACGGTGACTTCCAAAAAAAACTAGAACCAAGGATAAGAGAACAAAACATGTGAATGCTTGATGATTTGGAAAAAAAGAAGCCTATTTAATTATCATAGATTACATAAAAACAAGATGAATGTTGCGAAAAAGTGAACGATCCTACTTACCGAGAGTTCAACGTTCACAAAGAAAAAAATAATTCCAGAAGGTTGTCAAGAGTATATATTAATCAAAGATAAAAAGAAATTAAATAAATAAACCAAGTGATAAAGAAATAAAAAACCTCCTTATTGCACACCCATAAAAGAAAAAAAAAAACATGCGAAAAAACGAACTGAAACATGTTAAAAAACCGCAAATGACACATTCAATTCAGAAGCAAGTATATATTAAAAGTACTTATTTATAATCTATTCATATATATATATATATATATATATATATATATATATATATATATATATATATTTAGATTTACATTTGAAATTTGAAGAGCAAATTAATTAATCTGTATTTGAATATTTTAGCAGGCATATTAGGCAGTAGATTAATGTAGGTGATTAATAGAGAAAAAAAGTAGTTAGATTAAAGTTTGGTGATAGGTATAGAAAGATAGAAGAAATGGGAAATATAACTGCGGGACCATGCATGGATAGTCATCATACACTGCAAATGCTCGTCTCAACCATTTTTTTTTTACGATGATACATAATAATTTTTTTATAAGAAAATATATATCAGTATTTTATTAGTCTATATATTTTAAATAGATTAATTATAAAAAAATTATCACAAAAATTATTAAAAAAACATTTTCCTTTTTTTTTTCTCTCTCACCCTTACGTCACAAATCCTGCTTCTCCACACAACAACAATCAACAATGCACAAAACTTCAATCATTACCAATCTCCACCAAACACCTCACACCCTTCTACATTCCCTCATAAAACACAACTTTCTATTTTCCATAACAATAATATTTTAAGTACATCTCCATTTTAAGTTAATTTTACTATATCTTAAAATAATATACAAAGACTGAATATTATTCTTAGTAAAGAATGTTTTTTGTTTTAATAAAAAATGAAAATATAAAGTGTAGCTAATTGTGTTGAATACGTATTTATCTTATCTTATCCTTAGTCTTTTTGGTACATGGTGGTCTTAGATTGAAATCATGGTGCATTAAGTTAGTCTTTATCAAATGCATGTATGTGATGTGAGGACATTTCATCTTATCTTATTAATTCTTATTTCCTATACTCTGTTTTTTAATTAGGTCAAGAAACATACTTAATGACATTACAAATATGTTTTAATTCCTTTTCCACGATTTCCAACTTTTTTTTTTTTGTATTATTACAACATTGAAAGTGTCAGAAATCTAAAATTGCATGTGAAGTGCCTTTTCTCAAAGCTTTCTTTTTTTCATCGGAAAGGTTCATAAGCACCAACAAGGTCCCAGTTTCATATTCTCCCAATACTTCTAGTAACAAACTTAGCTGGAAAACCTTTTCAAAATAAATATTCATGAAATTTTTTCAATGTCAAAAGTAGAAATCAAAGCAATGCTCAAACAGAAATCACAAACTAAATCAAAATATGAAATCATTAATAGAAACCTTATCAAGAAACATGAATTAAAATTAGGGTTCATATCGTGAATGAAAAAAATAAATAAAAAATAGGGAAAAAATACAAAAGGTATTTGAGGAGGGGAGTTTTTGTTGGTTCATGGCGTGGAAATAGAGATGAGAGAGGGAGTTCGCAGTGGTGAAAAATTCATCCTTAGGATTCTGACGCACGAGAGGTGGATGGCGATGGTGGAAGGGAGGTCGTGGCCATAGTCGTGATGTTAGACGCAGAAGAGGTTTCAAATGCTTGTTTTTTATAGGTCAAACGTAATAAATAAACATAATATAATCAACTCATCCACATAGTGTAACAGTACCGAATCTAACAGTACTCAGATTTTCTGGAACAGTGAAAAGAAAATGCCTGCACTCAACAAAAAGATAAACAATGGAAATATGCTCTGAATCGTAATATTATTAATCGTAGTATTATTAAGATTTCTAGTAAGGAAGGAAGAGAATTATAGAAATAAATTCCCTTAAAAATGTCAGACCAAAATACACATAAACCAAAATAGAGAATTTACACAAAAAGATGCAGCAAGGCCAACAAAATTCACACCCTCCTCCCTCCTCTCTCCTTCACCAACAAAAAATATATGGATTAGGTCCCAGACCAATAAAAGTTATTCAGCCTCGAGTTAGTTAATCTGTTTCTTGAGTCCCTCTTTATTTCCGGTTGAGTTGTATTTTCATTAGACTCTTCTACCCCTGCTGCTTGTGTTATAATTCCACCACTATTAAGACTAACCTTGTCCTCAAGGTTGAGGTCAGGAAAAGCTTGCTGCAAGGTGGATTGATCCTCCCAAGTGGCATTATCAATATCTACGCCTTCCCACTGAACCAAATGCTGTGAAACTTGGTGTGAACCTCGTAAGATGACCCTTGATTGCAAAATCACAACAGGCTGAATAATAGGTGGTAATTCAGTATGAGTGATAGGTAGTGGCACATAAGACTCAGAAGGATCCCCTTTACAAAGTTTCAATTGGGAACAATGAAATATTGGGTGGATTTTTGTTGTTGGTGGTAGCAACAATTTAAGCAACTTGTCCTATGCGTTGAATAACAGGAAAAAGGCCAAAGAATCTCATACTCAGTTTCTGATTTTTGTAGAGGGTAACAAAGTGTTGTCGATAGGGCTGCAGTTTAACAAAAACCAAGTCACCCATTTGCAATTCCATGAACTTTCTTTTCTTGTTAGCATGCTTCTTCATGTACTGTTGAGCTTTATGGAGGTTCAATTTCAATTTGTTAAGTGTCAGATCACGGTGTAGTAGTTGTTCCTGAACTGCAGGGGAGTCATGATGATTAAGGGTGTATTTTACCAAAGTAGGAGATCCCTGACATAGACAATCTTAAAGGGAGTCATGCCACAACTATGATGATAAGAAGTGTTATACCAATACTCTGCCCAAGGCAATAACCTTGCCCAATCTTTAGGAGAGTCATAAGTGAAACATCTCAAATACATTTCCAAGCATTTATTCAAATATTCAGATTGGCTATCGGAATGTGGGTGATAGGCAGTGGACATGTGTAGAGAAGTACCAATTAACTTGAATAATTGTTGCCAAAAATGACTAAGAAAGACCTTGTCCCTATCCGACACAATGGTCTTAGGAATTCCATGCAGTTTTACCACCGTTTTAACAAAATCTTTTGCTACTGACTTGCTAGAGTAATCAGTCTTTAATGGGGAAAAATGGCCATACTTGGATAATCTGTCAATGACTACTAATATGACTATAAAGCCATTGGAAGAAGGAAGACCTGTGATAAAATCCATAGTAATATCATCCTAAATTTGTTCTGGAATGGGAAAAGGCTGTAATAAGCCTATGGGTAGGGTGTGAGCTGTTTTTGCTTGTTGAAAAACCAAGCAAGTTTGAACAAACTACTGGATATCTTTGTGCATACCCTTCCAATAAAAATGGGCAGAAATTCTGGCTAAAGTTCTGGTAAAGCCAGCATGTCCCCCAATCAAAGAGCTATGGAATTTGTGTAAAAGCTGTTGAATCATAGCATGAGACTTAGGGATAGTCAATCGACCCTTCCAGAAAAGCAAGTTATCGTGTACTGAATAATTTGGATGTGGAGGCTTATTAAGTAAACACAAGTCGAAAAAAACCTTGAGGTGAGTATCTTGAGAAATAACTTTCCTTAATGCAGGAAACATTTGTAAGGTAGGTTAAGACCAAGCCATGAAATATGATCTAGAAAGAGAATCTGCAGTAATATTGTCTTTCCCTGGTTTATATTCAATGGTAAAATCATACCCTAATAATTTGTGCAATCACTTTTGTTGTTCTGGGGTCTGAATAACCTGCTTAGCTAAGCTTTTCAAGCTTTTTTGATCTGTTCGGATCACAAATCGATGCCCCAATAGATAATGACGAAACTTGGCAATAACTTCGGTAATAGCATAAAATTCCCGAGTATAAGTAGATTGGTTTTGCATTGCAGTAAAGAGTTTCTTAGAGAAGAAGGCAATCAGATGATGCTCTTGGCTGAGGACTACCCTAATACCCACTCCTGAAGCATCTGTTTCTAAAAAAAAGGTTTAGAAAAATCAGGTAAAGCTAAAACAGGTGCTTGAGTGATTGCCAATTTTAAACTCTCAAAGGCTACAGAAGCTGAAGCACTCCACTGAAAATTGTCTTTTCTTAATAGGTTGGTGAGAGTAGCAACCACTACTGCATATTGCTTGATGAGGCGGCGATAATAGTCTGTAAGGCCGAGAAAGCCTCTCAACTGCTTCAAGTTCGTTGGACATGGCCAATCCAACACAGCTTGTACTTTACATTTATCTATTGCCACTCCTAGGCCTAAAATAGTATGGCCTAAATAGTCTACTTGTTGAAGGCCAAAAGAACATTTGGATAATTTGGCAAAGAGTTTATGCTGTTGTAGTTTCTGCAAAACAACCTCAAGATGCAGTAAATGAGCAGACCAAGAAGAGTTGTAGACTAATATGTCATCAAAAAACACAAGGACAAATTTTCTCAATAAGTCTTGGAAAATTTCGTTCATCAAGCTTTGAAATGTGGCAGGTGCATTGGTGAGACCAAATGGCATTACAGTCCACTCATAATGACCCTGATGGGTTCTAAAAGCAGTTTTGAACCTATCCTCTTCCTTGACTAAAATCTGGTGGCAGCCAGATCGCAAATCCAATTTAGAAAAGAAAAGAGCTCCATGTAACTCATCAATGAGTTCATCAACGGTTGGAATAGGGACACTATCCTTAACCGTGATAGCGTTCAAGGCCCTATAATCTGTGCAGAAACGCCAAGTTCCATCTTTCTTCTTAACAAGAATAATGGGGGAGGAGACAGGACTAGTGCTTGGAAGAATAAGCCCTTCTTTTAACATCTCTTAGACCATTATCTCTATCTGTTGTTTTTGGTTGTGTGGATACCTGTATGGCCTAACTTTCACTGGCTCGAATCCCTGTATCAAGGGAATAGTATGATTCTGTGAGCGATTAAGAGGCAACCTCGAAGGTACTGAAAACACCACCTTATAGGTATTCAACAACATCACCAAATCAGATGGTATTTCCGAAGGTAATTCGAGCTGTTGGTCTGAAGGATAGTCGAAATGTTGGAATTACAAGGTAAAAAGCTCATCTATGGCATGTGTATGTGATGAGTCGATATTTTCTCAACTTCACTTAGTTTATTGTACCGAAATTAATCAGGGAATTGTGTTTAAATGTCCGGTATTTTCTCGTTTCTGCTAATTGTGCTTAATTTGACCGGAAATTCGAATTTTAATTAATTTGAATTTTCTGAGCTAATTATTTGCATTATTATTTTCAGGGAAAATTTTGGAAATATAATTTGGGACATATTGAGAGTTGTCACACAATTCAAGACTCTTCTCAAAAGAAGTGTTCACAAGAAGAAGGGCAGTANGGGGATTTTACCCTTTTGGGCTTATGAGAATGGAGGTGTGGATTTCATATTTGGTGGTGCACATGGAAAAGAGAACATATTGTTNTGCAGCACATGCCACGGCCAAGCTGATTCATTTATTTGATAAAAGAAGGAGGCACATGTGCTAATTTTGAAGGNTGAAATGGTGAGGGGGTGACGTCCATGTGATAACTCCACGGACCCAACTATACACATCCAGCANCGTCCAACATCTTCACCTGGTTCAGCGTTGAAGAAAAATGGCCAAGCTGCCACGGCCCATACTCGTGCAGGTGACATTCAGCAACTTGGAAACACCCATGCAGCCTTCACCCATCAATTG
>NC_028356.1:32757960-32760920 GCF_000741045.1 Vigna radiata var. radiata | reverse complement strand
CGCAGTTGGTCCTTGAGAGACGACCTAGGGTCATTCCCTAGCTATACTGCATTTCTTATTATGCAATCAAATTTGATTGGGTTGTGACAGTCCATCAAATTTTGGCACCGTTGCCGGGGACCAACGGTTCGGTTTTAGGTTTTTTGTTGTGTTAGTGTGTGTTGTGTTTTGTCTCGTGTTGTGAGTGTGTTGTTCCGTTTTGTATGTCGTGTCATGTGTGTTGCATTTAGGTAGCTTTAGTTGCATATTTTCATTGCATTTTTCTTTTCCCCCTTCTTTCGCATGTCTACCTATTTTGGCTATGTGGATACTGTTTCTTCTGCCTGTGCCTCTGATAGTGCTTCTCATAAATATTCTGCTGATTTCTGTCTTGAGAACAATATGACTCATCCTCCCGTTCTTGAGAGCGCTCTTTGGGAGCCGGTTCCACTTGATGAGGTTGATGTTCATTGCGTTTTCACCTCTGGACTTACAGATTTGCTGCCTAGATTTCATGGGTTTGCAGGTGAATTCCCACATAGACATTTGGAAGAGTTCTACACCATGTGCTCTTCAAAGAAACCTCTTCATGTCCTTGATGATCACATGTTTTTAAGGGCATTTCCGCGTTCATTAGAAGACGCAGCATGGGAGTGGCTTATTCATCTTCCACCAGAATTTTGGGCCAATTGGGAAGATCTTAAGCATTTGTTTTTGGATAGATTCTCCCATACTCAACATCATTTTGATTCATATAGCAAAAATCCTGGGTGGAATGATCCTGACCTGGGATGGTATGGTACTTCACAGCTTTAAGATCAAGAACCACCATTCCAGAATACTTCTATGCCTCCACCAGTTCAGCAATACCAGAGTCAGCAGTGTGATGCTCCTGCCCAAATAGCTCCTCAACCTTCTACTTCTAAGCCTACATTGAAGGAGTTATTGGAGCAGATGACTATTCAGCACATTCAGCTCCAGCAACTGAACATGGAGTTTCAGCAAGAGACCAGAGCGTCAATTCAAAGTTTGACTGATCAGATGGGGCAGATGGCTACTCATAGGGATGGCAAAAAAATCCGTACCCGCGGGTACCCGCGGATAAAATCCGTTACGGGTATTTAGTACCCGCGGGTAAGAGGTACCCGCGAGTAGCGGGTTTTTTAAAACCTGCCTGTTAACGGGCCGGGTTCGGGTATCATCCTATCCGTACCCGCGGATACCCGCTACCCGTTTAAGAGATGAAATTACAATATTATCCGGTTAAGTTTTCTCACTTTCGTATACTCTGTGCCTTTGGCGTCAAGTTCAAACCCTAACTTGCCCTCTCAAATCTTGAATGGTGACCTAAGTCCATCATTGTGGTCATTGGTTTTGAAGGATCTGGGAAAACCACTCTCGCTACTTTACTCTATTGGGATCAACCAATCAAGATAAGTCATTTCTCTTTTTTTATTCTCTATCTCATAAATCAACTCATACAAATTTTATCACCAGTAGATTGCAAGTCAAATCTTTTCATTCCTACTTTCTCTTTTGCTCTTTCCCTTTATGCAATTTAGGTACCTTTCAGTTTCAATGGGATCAAATGTTACTGCTTCCAAAAGTATAGAAAGTGAGATGTAATAAACGATAAAGAAAGAAACTCATACAATTCTCTTTGCATCAAATGAACGACTGAAAAAAAATCAGGTGTCCTGCTTCAAAATATTATAAACTCTTTTTTTTATTAAAATATCCTTTATGTCTGCGGGGTGGGTATGGGTTCAATTGCTTTGTTAATAGAATGGTGTTGCAATTACTTTGGACTGATTATGCTGTTCATTTAATCTGAAGCAGCCTAGGTGTTTGTGTTATTGACTCAATGAAGAGTATTTTAACAAATTTGTTTGAAGCAGTAAGAATATATATATATATGAATAAAAGGGTTTGTTTGTTTTGGTTTTAAAACATTTAAAAGTCTCTTTTGAATGCATTCGTTATCATTCTGGAGGAATGATTTTAGCTTTTAGATCACAGGGTGTTTTTCAAAACCTTTGTTGAATATAATATTTTGGAGGAATGATTTTAGCTTTCAGTGTTACGATCAAGTGGATGAGGATTTGGATTAATATTTTATGTCACATAATAATTAAACAATTGTTTTAGCCTGATTTTTGTACCTTCAGATGAGATGGATTGCTCTTCGGTTAAAAATTGATTAAGAAATTATCTTTGAGCTTAGGACTAATATTATATGGTGATTTTGTGGAAATTTTTTTGGATATTTTTGTCATGATATTTTAACGTTGCTGAAAATTACAAACGCAATGCTGGTGCAATGCCCGTTGCATTTGGAGACCCATGAAACCTCAATCTTGTTGTCTTAATCACGGCTGCAGAAGGTTTTTTGAAAACCTTGATCATGAAGGTTTGTTTGCATTTCAGGATTACTGATGGTTTTTTCTTATTGGAATTATCTGTGTGCTTCAACGTATGTTGTTGAATATATATGTATTGGAATTATCTATTTCATAGTGCACAGTCAGTTCTGTGTCTCTATTATAATGGAATTTGTAGGCACTTTAATAGAATTTAAACAGATGTTTTTTTCAATTTAATTTGAATTTTTTCATTTAAAAACTTATAAAATATTTTTTTTTAAATATTCGCGGGTTGAAAACGGGTATCCAACGGGTACCCGCGGGTTGAAAAAAAATCCACGGATTTTTTTAAAGCGGGTATCCAGCGGGTAGCGGGGCGGGTAGCGGGTACAATTTTACCCAGCGGGTCGGGTTGCGGGTAGGCACTATCCGTGCCCGACCCGACCCGTTGCCATCCCTAGCTACTCAACTCATCGAGGAACAGTCTCAAATTTCAGAGGAATCACCATTTCAGATTGTTCAGCTTTCAGACGATGTTGATGTCATCCACATAGGAGATGGGGAGCAGAGTCATGAGTTTACTACTGCACCATCTACATTCCCATCCTCCTATGTCCC
>NC_028356.1:32748527-32754900 GCF_000741045.1 Vigna radiata var. radiata | reverse complement strand
AGCCAAATGCCGTAAATGCATTTATTGTTTCAAGCCCTTTCACTAGTTCAACAATTGTCATTTAGTTTATGGTTAATGTATTGTTCCTTTTCTTTGTGCCATGTCATGAATCGTCTTTTAATTTCTTTAGCCTATTCGATGCAATTTCTTCTAAGTTTTATTCCCACTTTAATTAGTTCACACACATTGTTCAGTTTAATGTTTTCGTTTACTTTAATGCTTTTAATTATTCTCGGTTTAATTTCCATTTTTAATTTAGTTTTATTTTCCTTGGAAAACACTTTGAAATCCCCCACTATGTGTTAGACCTGATTCTGAACCGCAGTTGGTCCTTGAGAGACGACCTAGGGTCATTCCCTAGCTATACTGCATTTCTTATTATGCAATCAAATTTGATTGGGTTGTGACAGTCCATTAGTATGATTCATGTGTTTGAGATTATGATATTGAGCTTGTACAGGTAAGGTTGGTTGCTCTCCATGCAATGTTACAAATTGATTGCCCAAATGAAACTTCAAGATAAGAGTAATGTAATCTGAAATGTGAGGACCCAGGGTAGCTAACCATGCAGCCTCTAACACTAAATAAGCCCCCGTAACAGAACTGTGATGCCATTAATAAAACCCTGAATTTCATGGTACCCAATCTAGAAGCTCTTTTTAAAGCACTATAAGATAAGTGGTGCTCTTGTAACAAATTTAGTTCACTGTTCTGCTCAATATCCAGGGGTTCAGGGGTTAAGTCTACAGAATCATCCTTTTGTAATTGAAGCAATAAGTATTGCTTGTTGGGACACCTATGGTTTGGAGAAAAATTCTCCTCACACGTATAGCAAAGTCCTTTTTCCCGTTGCAGTTACATCTCAGTTGGGGTTATTCTCTTGATATGGGTATTTCAAATTGTGGTGGAAGTTATAGTGGGATTTGGAATCAAGGGTGGTAAATTAGTGGATTTAATGGTTTGGGTGATAGGTAGGCTGATGTTTGTGGCTAGTGTTTTGGCTGTTGTATAGGGCTGATAGTTTTGGGTTTGCTCATGTACTTCTCTTCATACAATTTGGCCAATGAAATAAAACGAATCAAGGTCAATGGAGATTGAGCAATCACATCCCGTCGAATGTCCGGTTTTAACCCTCCAATAAAACAATCTAACAAGGCTTCAGTGGTGACACCTTGCACATGGTTAGCCAGAGCAGTAAATTGAACATAATATTCATGCATAAAAGTTGTTTGGGTTAACTTAAATAGATGGGATCTAGAACACTCATAGGGAGAGGGACCAAATTCCTGCATTAATGCACGTGTAAAAGCAACCCAAGAGTGAAATGACTCATGACGAGTCATCATTTGATACCAAGGAAACACATCCTTATCCAAATGTATTGCAACAATAGTTAATCGTTGATCATCTGAAGTGTTATAATAGGAGAAAAATTGCTCTACCTTGAATATCCATTGTAAGACATCTGACCTACCAAAGCGTGGAAAGTTCAGCTTGACGGAACGCACCTGAAATGGAGGGGAAGGGTTTGCAGCTTTATTCTGCAGTAAAGCATCCACTGCAGACTCCAAAGTCTCGAATCGTGTCGCATTTTCACGATTCTGTGTTTCCATAATTTCAAGGATTCACTTGACATCAACAGTGAGGTCTTTGAGACGCGTATTCTCTGCCATTGAAATGAAAGCACCGATGTAACAGTACCGAATCTAACAATATTGAGATCTCTTAGAACAAAAAAAAATGAATGCCTGCACTCAACAGAAAGATAAAGACAATGGAAATATGCTCTGAATAGTAGTATTATTAAGATTTCCAGTAAGGAACGAAGAGAATTTTAGGAATAAATTCCCTTAAAAAGGTCAGAGAATTTGCACGTAAAGGATACAGCAAGTCCAACAAAATTCACACCCCCTCTCCCCTTCACCAACGAAAAATATATATATTAGGTCCTAGACCAATAAAAGTCATCCATCCTGGAGTTAGTTAGTCTCTTTCTTGTTTCCCTCCTTATTCCCTGCTGAGTTGTATTTTCGATAGACTCTTCTACCCTTACTGCATGTGTTACACATAGACTTGTGTTTTCACCACTATAAAAATTTATTTTATCATAAATGTGGATGTATTTTTGTAAAATTTGAATGATAAAGTGAATTATAATGTTTTTTTTTTCAAAACAAGTAAAAATCATACACATAATTTTTAAACAAAAGAAAAGAGATCTTAGTATAATATAATAAAGTACAAAAGAAAAGTAGGGCAATTTAATAACTTTAATGCTTCATCATTTTACTAATAATATTTAAATAAAACTTATTAAGAATTATTATTAGATATCATAACATAGTTATTGATGAATGTGTCCTTGGAATGCAAGTTGTTGTGAAGCTGTGAAGGATTTGTGATTGAGATATGACAAGGGAGAAGAAAGAATGTGCTGATTGAAACCTCAATTCAACCTCCTTTCTTTTCTCTGTCGGATTCAAACAAAACTATCATACTTTCCAACTCACCAAAGATAGGAGATCAGTTAATTAACTTTAAATTAGGATAAAATAAAATCCTATACCCTTATATGTATTTTCGTTATTTTTTTTTTTACTTAGAAAGAAAGTTTGAAATAAACAAAAAAAGTATGAATTTTATATTTTTTTTTACTCAATTGAAGTTTTAATATTTTTAATAATCAAATTTTTTTGTTAAATTAAAATTAATATACCTCATATAAGATATAACATGTGATAAAATTTAAAATATATCACACATACAAATTATTTAGAACGTATCACACGTTAAAATATGAAATATGTCAAATATCAAATTAGAAAATTTTAAAACAAAAAATTATTTAAATTTTAATATATAGCACTTATCAAATGAGATTAACGTGAATTTAATGAAAAAAAAAACAAATTCACTCTATTAAAAATATATTATATGACTAAATATATGAATATGAAAATTTAGAAAAATACAATTATCAAAATGTGTTAATTTTGTTTGATGAGATTCTTTCATTCAAACAACATTCCTTCTTTTTTTACAACTATTATTCCCTTTATTTACATATATAACATGATTTATCGTCTATTTTCATAATTAGGTTGATTAGAGACTTCATGTCAATTAAAAATACAACAAAAAATTATATAAATGAGTAAAAATCTCATTTTGTAATCCAAATTTATAAGTTAAAAGTTAAACATAAAAACAACTTTTTAAGATGGTTCAGATATCAAAATCTAAATTATATTATATTTTTCATCGAAAACTCTATTCCTCTTTTAAAAAAAAAAATAAAAAAATATAGTTCATAGTTGGATTTTCCAATAATCAAATATTGGTTGGTTTTATATTCCATCTCTTGGTAATTCTAGTTTAGACGACTTTTCAAAAATAGAATTTTTATTTTACACATATGTATAAAATTTCTTTAATGATTTTTAGGTGGATGGAATTAATAGATATTTTAATGGAAAATAAAAGAAGAAGAATGAATTATTCCAAATTGATTTGGATAAATATCTTGCATCACTTCATTCTTCCTTTTTGAAATTGCAGTGTATACAAGTTGTAAAGATAGCGAGATGCATGGTACGAATAAATTAAATAAGAAAAAGACAGTGAGATTATGATATATACCTAAACCCTATAAGTAAAACCATAATAACACTTTATTCTATCACCAGTTTTACTTACATTCTTTTCATATACATGCACATCAAAATCACAAATTAATAATACATCCTTCAAATTCTACTATTAAGGATTTTTCTTTTAATTAATATTCCATTTACAAAATCTATTTGTTAAATATTTTGAAACAAAACATTCAAATAAATAAATATTGTGAACAATTTTTTTATATGAATTTGGCAAGTTTTAATTTCTCCCACATAAATTCAGTCGATATTAAGATTCCAAACACTAGTACTCAATTTAACTTTCATACATTTTATAATTGATCTCATATTAATATTTCAAATACTTTTCTATCAGTTTGCACTAGTGCAAAAACGCTGTTTAACGTCGGTTAATTTGGGTTTTTAATGTCACTTTCCCAACCGATATCTATACGGGTGACGCCTATGTGACGTTGGAATTCATCCAACTGACGTCTATATACACGTCAGTTAACGATATCCACCGACGTCTATATAGACGTCTGCTTATACCCAAACCGACGTCTATTTACTCTATATTGATGTCCGCCTATTCCTAAACTGACGTCAACATGAATATATAGAGGTTGTAAATGACACTAACCGACGTCTATGTTCTTATAGACGTCGGACCATGCACTAACCGACGTCTATCAAGGGCATTGTGTTTTAGTGCAGTTTTGATCCAGACTATCGGTAGCATTGTGTAACACTCTCCTCTCGCTAGTTTCCCCACAAAAAAAGCTTGCGTCTTTTGAATCTTCTATGACATTCAACCCAAAACCGAACCTGGGTCCATGACTACTTCCCATTATTCAACCGCAAAGAAAAAAAATTACGGTGATACAAGAATTAGATAATGACCCAAGTTCCATTTTGGGTCGGAAGCCATAGAAAATTCAAAAGATCGTCACTCTTCTTGTGAGGAAGCAAGCAAAGGGAGAATGTTACACTATGTGACCCAAAGAAAGGATCAAAACTGCACTAAAACACAACACAAAGAAAGCAAATTTTAATCAGTTGAACGACAAGATAATTGATAAAAAACTAAAGAAAGTTTAAACGGTAAAGCATAAAAAAAAACCATGCACCTGGGATGCAAGAGAGAAAAAGGAGAGGACGAAGACAATAACATATTGAGAAACGACAATGCAATGCCGCAAGAGATAAAAAGTAAAGGTGCACAAGCGAGTAAAAGAAGAGGAAAAACAGAGAAAAAGGAGAAGAGATGAAGACAAGATCAGAAACTGAATGGTGAGAAGAGTCTGCGGTCTATTTAAAATGAAATGGGGCGTCAGTTGTTCCCTAAACCGACGTCTATAGACGTCTGTGTTTCAAGGGATCCGACGTCTATGAAGCTAAAAAGATTGACGTTTTGGTTTCCTGTCAGGGTAGTTCACGTCGGTGCCCCTCACAGCCGACGTCTAAAACCATCAAATTTGGTGAAAATACAGGAACTTAGACGTCGGTGCCCCTCATAACCGACGTCTACATTGAAGAATTTTTGTCTTCCCGCCTTCCAGACAGGCCTTAGACGTCGGCGTTTGACTACGTGACGTCAAATTGCCTGGGGAATTAGGTAAACAGCATTAATTGTAGCCTAGTCGACGTCGCTTTTTCACGGGATCCGACGTCTAAAGCTGAACCGGTTGACGTTTGATTTCCTGTCAGTGATGTAGACGTCGGTGCCCTTTCTAGCTGACGTCTAAGCTCCTGGGAATTTGATGGGCAACATTAATTTCAGCCTAGTAGACGTCGGTCCCTGTGAACACCAACGTTAATGGACTGTCTTATCACATACCTCAGGCAATTGGACGTCAGTTTGTGGCAGGTGCGACGTCTATGTCGCCTGACATCGAAACTGACGTCTAGTTTTCCAATTTATTTACGATAATGCCACCGTGTAGTAATAGACGTCGGATTTTCACGGAACCGACGTCTAATGGATGACGTTAAACAAGGTTTTTATACTAGTGTTGTCTCATTTAAGAATTTTTTTTTTTATACATATTTAGAACCCATCTTACATTAATATTTATATAAACCTTATCATTTTGGTGCTGTGAAATGTATTAAGGAAGACTTCATAGATAAAGTTATAACTTCTCAAATTATTATACAATAAAATGTCACACTGTTAAAGTTATTGAGACATTAACTCAAAAATACTTTATAAAACGAGTGATGAAATCGTAACTTATTAATGGAATATCTTTGAAAATTTCAAACTATTAAATATTTTTTTAGAATTAAATATATTGCTTAATTTCTAACTTTAATATTAAATTAAAATTTGACACCTTTTTGTTTTTAAACTATAAAAATAAATTAATATAATTATTTTAGGTTAATAATGTTAATTTTTTATTTTGTTAGACGGTATTTATGTTAACACATTTAAGTTGAAACTTATAAAAGTAATGCACATAATTCAGATATCATTTTAAAATATGTTTCACATAAAACAAATTTAAGATAAAATTATATTTATTCATTTTTAAAGTTTTAATATCGTATCAAAATTTAAAATATAAGTGATTTTAATTTTTTATTGCAGTTTAACTATTACAATATCTAACCACATTTTTAATAAAATCTATAAAACACAATAACATCATATATATATATATATATATATATATATATATATATATATATATATATATATATATATATATATATATATATTGATAATTAGCAAATCTTTGTGAATT
>NC_028356.1:32728528-32748370 GCF_000741045.1 Vigna radiata var. radiata | reverse complement strand
TAACTTGTGATATATATATATATATATATATATATATATATATATATATATATATATATATATATATATATATATATATATATTTCAAATTTATTTTTCATATAATTTTTATGAACGTGGTTATTTTTTATGTTACTTTAACTTATTATTAATTATTTATAGTTATATTTTGAGAATGTAACATCCCGATTTAGTAGTACAAAATTATTAAAATAAGACGTACATAGATAAGAACTTACAATGAATTTGAGACTATTGAAACAAGAGATCATATCATTTACGGACCAAAGACTATCTATCTTGTTGTTTTTCTCTCTCAACCAAACTATGAATTTCCTTGAAAGATGTCCTCCCTGAGCTCACACTATCTAGGTGATCATTGCAAAAGAGAAAATATATATAAAGGTAGACAATGCAAAAGCAATGACAAGCTAGTGGTAAAACAGTTGATCATAATACAATAAACATTCCATTATGCAATATATTACACACATAATAAACATACATCATAATCATATCACAACATTTGACTTGACTCATCTAAATATAGTATGAATGTCGAACTAGGGTAGTTTATGCACTTGTAATGGTAATATAACTGGCCCACCCCAAGCTATCATACGAGGTTAGTCCGTAAATGTCTTTAGCCAAGGTAAAGACCCTAGACTTCTCCACGACATAACCAATCACCTACTTGAGTCGGGGTTATTGAGAGCATTAGGATAAACTCCTCGTACAAAGCTCCACACATTCATACAAGATAAACACAGGGCACCACCATGTAACCTCTCCGTGAGGGTCATTGAATTATGTCTATCAATACCATTCCCATAATCAACCACATATTCATCATCAACATATCTCTCTCGTAATCACACACACACACACACACACATAATTCACACAAACATTGCATACTATCACATGAAACTTTTAATTATACATTAAACAACCATAAACACCTTTTACAAGTCATCATAAATAATCCAATAACACAATTTATTCACGGTATCTTGATACTCATATTTAGGTAAGAAAACAACTTTAAAACCCTCACCAACAGCTTCGAAAGGGCCCAAAACCCCAAAAACGACCTAAAGAACGTCCAAAACGAACATCTATAACCCTGAAAACTCCACAAAAATGCTGCAGTGTAGTCGAGTGGTGCCCAACGCCCCCACAAGGGCGCCCAACACCATGATAGTAGCAAAATGACTTCGAATTGGACCTTGGAGACCATACCCTCAACCTCTAAAGACTCTTAGGACCCTCCAGTTGTTAAGAAAACTTAGAGAACCCTGCTGTCACTCAATTTGACACTTGAAAACTCACTTTTCACTCCTACAAGCTTCACAATTTCATTTCTATCCTTTTAAACTCTCAAACCAGTTTGCAATCTGCATAAACAAGTCCAATTGCACTTGCTAGGACTCTCCAAAACCCCAAAATACTCCCAACACTCCTACTTCTCATTTTCACTCGTTAGAACCCTTAAATTGGGCTAAAAACTCAACCTATGGAGCCATTTTCCATTTCAGAATAGATTTTACTGGTTTAAGCACCTAGATAAGTCCTAATGAGTGTGATAACATACCTTTAAGATTCCAAAACAGTGCAACACATTTACCTCAACATTTCACCACTCAACACCCTCTTTTTACACCAAAAACACTTGAAAACAACCTCTCTATACTACCCTTTTTAATTCACACAACTTTTAAGCATCTAACCCTTCTAACAAGTTTCAAATTACCTCATGAAAGTACCAAAACAATTCACATAACATTCCCATACCTATTTCTAAATTTCACTACCCCAAACCCCTCATTTTAAGCTTAAAATTTAAGTAACTTGATTAATACTCTCATAAGCACTTGAATTTTATTTTAAACAATAAAATATCCTTATCACACACATTTAAAATATTATAAAACAACAATCATATCATCATACCAAATACAGTAACACCATATCATCAAGACACCAATTTAACATACGTCAAATTTACCCAAACACACCAATTTTTACTAAAATATCTAAAATTTATAGAATTACTAAATTTACTCGACAAACACAATTAAGACAAGGCCTAGCTTCCCTTACCTCACAATAAATTGTCCAACTCAAAGAATGCTTCGTCGATTACTTGAACCACAAGAATACCTAGATGAACCTACGAAACACCAAATTGAAAACGGACAGAGTCCTTAGAACTTTAGATGAACCAATAACGTGTAGGAGAGACATGATTGCACATGCAACAATACAAAATTATTCTAACAGATTTGGGAACGAAAAGGGAAAAAGAAATCGAGACTTACTTATTCTATTCTTAAAATTGATCGGTTAGATTTGTAGACCTTGACGTCGTGATCGTCTAAAAACCTCCTGATCATAAAAAAGATGACTTCGGCGCAAGAACACTTAAAGAGAAGGTAAATAACTTTAGAAAAGTGGTTTCTAAAGAGATAATATGTTTTAAAATAATTAAACTCATTTATAGCAAAACTATTTATAATAACCCATTTAATATTAAAATAATTGAATTTCACTATTTTTAAACTATCACCACTTCTAAAATACAATTTTCTGAAATTTTACAGAAAAAATAATATGATATTCTATAAAAGTGATTAAGTATGTGTTTAGTCTATAATTTAGATGAATGATATTAAGATTTATCTATTTTTTAAATTTTGATACATTAATGAATGATTGTAATATTTGAACATAACTTTTTTAAAGTTATTAAATGTTATTCTAAACTGATGTTTGAGTTAAACATGTTAAAACAATCTGAACAACTCATATAGTATATAAAAAGAAATGTGATATAGTTAACTTAAAGATAATTTTGTCCATTTATTTTTAATGTTTGAGAATTAAAATATATTAAAATTTAAGATATAGATGAATTTTAATTTTGAGATTAATATTATATTTAATTGTTATAAAAATAATGTAAAAGTGTATGAATGATAAAAATTGTTGCATTTGACGTTTTTGAAAGAAAGGAAGAGGTTGATTTGAAAAGTTGGAGGTGTGAGAAAAGATACGAAAGATGGTTGGTGTTGAAGCAGAGGAACCACCCATAGGAACCAATCGGAGATGCAGGAGGAGAAGAGAAGAGTCGATTATTACACTCCTTTTAACAAAGGAAACGAAACCGTGACGATTTGTGGCAGTGGCATCTCAATGAATGACGAAAGGGAAAGTACATAAGGCATCCATGCCACTTTTTCGTTGGTAAACACATCAAAACAAATCCATTCCTGCTGCATCCTATGCTCTTTATTCTCTCAATATATACACATTATCTTATCAACATTAACCATTACATTCTAACCTTAATCTTTACAACTTCAACATATGTATTAATGTCATTGTAACAGGATTTTAGACATAAAAGAGATATAAGAGAAAGTAAGAATGGCACGTGTGTGGAGGAGGAGGAATGAAAAAGCAGAAAGGAGAGTGCAGAGAATAGAAGAAAAGAGAAGGGAGAAAAGGGTAAAAAGAAAAAGATGGCGTGCTTTCTGGGCATAGACATAAACATAAACATAAAGCCTCATAAAGTACTTCTGAGCCACCCTGTCACCATAGTCCCCTACTCCCTACATAACAACACTATATCACATTACCCTCAAACTCAAACCAACCAAACACAACACAACCTTCTCTCTCTCTTTCTCTCTCTAACTTTCCCTCCTTCCCATACACCCTTCTCTCACGTTCCTTCTCTTCTCCTTCTCCTTCTTCTCTTGAGATTCGCGCCCAACCAAGATCTTCACAGAATCGCTTTCATTTAAACCAAAGGCGGCGACCATTTATTTCTACCATTACAACCTTCCCATCTCTGACGCCATTTTTCTTCGTGCACTCTCTTCTCACCATAATTAACAAAAAATCAATAAACTATTACCGCATTCAATTCATTCCATTCCCTAACACGCTTCCACAACCTTCTTCTCTTCCATTCTTCTTCCACTTTAACTTCTTCTCCCTTCCTAACACTCTTCGTCTTCTTACGTATTACTTCCACTCTTCACCTGCACTTTCTCACGCACGCACGCCGGGTTCTCGGTGGGTTTCTTGGCATGGCAGGAAACGAACCAAATGGTCGTCTGCCTTGTCGTTTTGTCTCCAACTGAAAAAAAAAGTTGTGTTTTTTTTGTTTTATAGTATACTATATAGTTTTTTCTCGCGGTCGGTTTGAAGAAGAGTAGTTAGAAAGGTGAAAAAAATGAAGTTCATGAAGTTGGGTTCGAAGCCTGATGCTCTTCAAGCTGACGGAAAATCTGTTAGGTTGGTTGTTCTTCTTTTTGGCTTTTTTCCTTGTATCTGATTTTCTCGAGTTTAAGGTTTTTATGTTTCGTGTTTTTATATGTTCTTCTGTTCTTTGTTATGCCTTTTTTTTTTTGGCGTCAGGAATGAAGTTATTTTTTTCTGGCACTGAATATGAACTAGATGATTTTGTTTCTATTTAGAGTTTGCTCTCCTGTTAAAGAAAGTCATTATTTTTTTGTCTGCATAACCGCCCTGAAGTAATGTTAGCACGCTGTATTGGTGGTATGATAAAGAAGAGAGAGTAAAAGTTATTGAATCGGAGGTGGTCCTGAATTTGAGTTGCGAAATTTTTTATTAGTTTGTGGTCCAAATATTGGTAAAGTGTGTAGGGAGTTCCCAGCATGTTCAATCATAGTATAATGCACAACCTATTTAATTAATGTATTTATTGTTATGCATGTGATTTCAATGTTGTACTTATATTTTTCTTACCACCTGGTGTATGGAAGATAAGGTTTGAGAACTTCACTTGTGGATGGATTCTGTGTGGATTTTCAGCCTCTTTGTGAACCGTATGCGACAACGAAGTGTCATCTGTCATGCATGTGGCGTATATGTATATGTATTTAACTGGAAAGTGAGAAACACGTTTGGACAGTTGATATTAATTTCGATATGTCTCCAGGTAGTTATTTTGCTGGTGACTTTAATGTGTTGATTTTTCTGCTGTGGCAATAGAATTGTCCTTGTATGTTTGGCAAATGAAATTGAATGCTTCCCAACCCCCTCAAGATCAGATATTTCAGATGTTTAAAATTCTTTCTTTATAATGTATAAGATATTCTCTAGGGGATGTGATAGAATTTTCCGGGTTTTGGACCGATTTGATTGCTTTCAACATGTAAAACACAACTACTTTTTTGTCACATTATGCTGAACATCACTCATCTTTGTTTAATACTCGTGGCTGTAAGTTTTTGATTGAACTAACTTTCTTCTGCCATAATTTGTGATGATGTGATATCATCTTGCATGCCCCATTGAAGTGGTTTAATTATATTTTGGGATGAGGGTTCCGTGAAGCCCTCTTATGTTTTTCACCAGCTGAACATTTTTATAAGCTAAAACAATTCATTTTCATTTTTTGCAGGTATATATCATCTGAATTGGCTACAGATATTCTCATAACTGTTGGTGAGGTGAAGTTTCACCTGCACAAGGTATGCATTTTTTTCAGTATATTTGTTTTATAGCCCTCTTAAATGAGAAAACCTTTTTGTAAAAAGAAAAAAGAAAACCTGATTTAGTTATTTTAACAAGAGATGTTTACAGTGACCACCCCTGTTGTTACTGATAATATTACTGTCACCCTGTATGGTTTGGGAAATTACACATGGCTCCGTTGTGTTATTTTTAAGGGGAGTTTGTGTATGGTCCCTACATATGGATGGGTAGGTATGTGTAACTCTTTAATAAAAAAGAATGTTAGATGAGAGAACTGTACATCCAGAAAGGAGGTAAGTGATTTTTCAGACAATAAGTTTGCACAGTAACTAATGCACAGTTTTCATTTGCTTTTATAATTTCTGGTTTTTATTGAGGTGAACTACTTTTAGCTTCTTTCTTTTGTTTACTAATGAGGGTTTCTCTTGAATTTTAGTTCCCTCTATTGTCCAAGAGTAATCGGTTACAAAAGTTGCTGACAAAGGCTAATGAAGAGTGTTCTGATGAAATTCAATTGGATGATTTTCCTGGTGGTTCCAAGGCCTTTGAAATATGTGTAAAGTTCTGCTATGGAATGACTGTTACTCTCAATGCTTACAATGTTGTGGCTGCTCGTTGTGCAGCTGAGTACCTTGAAATGACCGAGGATATTGAGAAAGGGAACTTAGTTTTTAAAATTGAGGTATTTCTTACCTCCAGTATATTTCGTAGTTGGAAGGATTCTATAATTGTTCTCCAAACTACTAAATCTCTTCTTCCATGGTCTGAGGACCTAAAGATAGTTGGCAGATGCATAGATTCCATAGCCTCTAAAACTTCTGTGGACCCAGCAAACATCACTTGGTCCTATACTTATAACAGGAAGTTATCAGAACTTGATAAAATTGTTGAGGACAAGACAGCACCACATGAGAAAATTGAGCCTGTTCCCAAGGATTGGTGGGTTGAAGATATATGTGAGCTTGACATTGATCTATATAAACGGGTTATGATTACAATCAAATCCAAGGGAAGAATGGATGGAGTTGTGATTGGTGAAGCACTAAAAATGTATGCTGTCAGATGGTTGCCTGATTCTGTTGATGCATTGGTTTCCGATGCTCATGCCCGGAGGAACAAATCTCTAGTAGAAACAATTGTCTGTCTATTGCCATGTGATAATGGCATGGGTTGTTCATGTAGTTTCTTGCTGAAGCTATTGAAAGTGGCCATATTAGTAGAAGCTGATGAGTTTTCAAGGGGACACTTGATGAAGAACATTGGCCTAAAATTGCATGAAGCTTCTGTCAGAGATTTACTGATTCCAGCAAGGCTTCCCCTAATCACCAAATTTGATATTGATTTGGTGCAAGATCTTTTGAATCTATACATGACTAACTTAAGGGGAAGCCGTGATATTGAGAGTGAGGAAAAGAAAGACAAAGCAAACGAGTCTATGTTAGGACAGAGGTCTTTATTGAATGTTGGCAAGTTGGTGGATGGCTATCTTGGAGAAGTTGCACATGATCCAAATCTCGGCCCTACTAGTTTTGTCGATATCTCACAGTCAATTCCAGATTTTGCCAGACCAAATCATGATGGTCTGTACAGAGCTATAGATATCTACTTGAAGGTGAGATTTTGCATCCTTTCTATCCTTAGAGATGAATTACATGATTAAGTTATGCTAAAACAATGCTTAGGTAGCTAATATCTAAACTCTAGCAGTTTTCTACTGTTAGTGTAATTGATGATGCTTAACAATGTGTATATTTGGTAAGAACTCTAAGAAAACGTAAATCTTGAAATTGGAAAGCTTTAGCTAAGCTAATTAATGACATTGAAATATTCACTTTGAGTTTTTCAACTTCAGGAGCACCCAGGTTTGACAAAAACTGAAAGGAAGAAGATATGTGGTCTAATGGATGTTAAGAAGTTGACAGTGGATGCATCAATGCATGCTGCACAGAATGAGCGTCTTCCCCTTAGAGTGGTTGTGCAGGTTCTCTATTTCGAGCAGATAAGAGCTGCTGCCGCCTCCAACGGCCGGACACGTGGCAACAGTCCACGCGACTCCTCGAGCACTGTTGTGAATGGTGATGGGGAGTGTGTGAAAAGCGGGGGAGAGAGCTGCCATTCCCACAACACCCAGATGTGTGAGTTGAAGACGAGAGACGAGGAGTTTCAGAAGAATGGGAAGCTTAACAAGAAGAGTAGCAAAAACAGCAGAAGTGGCATGCAGTTGCTGCCATCAAGATCAAGGAGAATCTTTGACAAGTTATGGATTGTTGGAAAAGGGCAAGGAGAGAACAGGAGTTCAGAGACTTCAGGGAGTTCTAACAGTCCAACATCTGTAGTCCCTGGAGACACCAAATCATCTGGTTCATCATTGAGACACAGGAGGCATTCTATCTCTTAAGGGAAAGGAGAGTGAAATTGCTGTGAAGTGTAAAGTGTTAGGATGTTAAATTGTCTTGTTTTATTCATATGCATGCACAGAATCAGGAAACAAATGTAATGACAACCTTATAGTTGTTTCTTAAGTCTCTGTATCATTATTCTGGCTAGTTTTTTTGTCTTAAATTCTTCAAAACCTGTCAGTAGTTTACTGCTCTTCTGCTTATATTCACCACTGTCTTTTTCTTTCTATCAAATCATATCCTTATTATTTACGCTGTTTTAAAAATGTTTTCAGAAACTTTTTTACCTTCTAGCAGCCAAATTAGATGCTTTTTCTTTCTTCATTATTACATTCATATGATATATTGTAATATATATGGATATCAAACTTTCAGTTAATTTTTAAGTTAATTTTTAAATTTTTATGAGTTTATGTTTTCAGACATAATTTTTGAAACATAATTTTTGAGTTAATTTGGAAGTAATTTTTGAAACATAATTTTTGAGTTAATTTTTATGAGTTAACTTTTAGTTAATTTTTAAGTTAATTTTTAATTGTGAAATCGGTAGATCGTGTAGAATTACGAGTTTGGAATGATTTTACAATAATTATGTTTTACAATTTTTATTTTTATGAACTATATATCTATAAATTTTATTTATTTAAAATTATATAATTTTGTAGACTTATTTGAATTAAGATGTTATTTATATAGTATTTTTCATCTGAAGCAAACTCTTATAAGTTTACGAGTCGAGTTTACTCAACTCTCACGAGCTTACATAAATTTGCGAGTTTGATAACCTTTTATATATATATATATATATATATATTAACTGAATTGCATTTGTATACAACTAATTTAGTTTGAAAAATCAGCCAAGTTTAAATAAATAATTACTTAAAAAATAAAAATTGTAAAATAATTATTTTATTTTAAAATATAATTATTTAAAAAGTTGTTTTTTAAACATAAGAGAGAAACCTTTTATTAATGATATAGATTATACAACTTTTAAAAATTTTAGAAATTAATAATTTTACATGAATAGGAGTTAATGGGTTATATATTGTTGTTGAGTTAAAAGGTTATATGATCATTGGTCATGGTAAACAGTTATTTTTGGGTTGAGATGGATGAGTTATATATTTTATTAAATAATAAAATTATTTCAATCAAATAAAAATTAAAAGAGTATAATAAAAAATTATCGAAAATAATATAAAAATACTATATCTTTTAAATAATAGTACAAATATCATATTTTTTTTCTTGTATATAGCTTTTATTAATAATTCAGTATTTTTAGTGAAATTGAACATGCACCTATGAAGTTTCAACTTTGAAACTTATCGATATAAAAGTATACAGAATACAGGCTTCATTAAAATGGTGAACTAGATTTTAGGTTTTTCAGGAAATGTATTAATATTTTTATTATTGAATAAGATTGTTATGATATTTCTTATTCATTATTATACTTTTAAAGAAAGCCATAGTGACTCATAAAAGGGATTTCTTTTTGCACCCAAACAAACCCTAAGTTCAATTCGGGTTATGATATGGGCCTCTAAAACCCTCTCGGATCCCTGTGGAATGCCGAGGGAAGAACGTTCTTCAACTTCAGAACACGAGCTTCGTATTTTAATAATAACTCTAAACAGTTCAAACATCAAACACCTTGTCCGCACGCAAAAACTAGGAACCAGAAAGCGATTCGAAGATGCAGAGACTCAAAGCTCTGCTACCGCAAACAAGGGCCTCACTTCGCACTATCTATTCTTACCATCGAGCTTTCTCTGCTCAACCAAATTACGCAGAGCATGACGATGACGATTCTCAGGAGCAGGTTACATGACTCACATTTCTCGTGTGCGCTTTCTCTGTATTTTTTTTCTCTTTGCGTTTTTGTCTTTCAATTTATCACGTCGTTGTTTGATTCCAGATTCTAGTCGAAGGAAGAGCAAAATCACGAACAGCTATTCTCAACAGGCCTTCTTCGCTGAACTCGCTCAATGCGTCCATGGTACGGCATAGTTTTTCCTTTTTCTTTCCATGTTATGAGTACGTTCGTCTAAGGTAAAGGCTTAGTCGTTTTCATTTCGCAGGTTGGTCGATTGAAGAGGCTGTATGATTCGTGGGAAGAGAACTCTGACATTGGATTTGTTTTGATGAAGGTATCACTGTTGTTTTCACGCCACTAAGTTACCATTGAACTAAACGACATAATGATATCGTAATTCATAATTATTTTCTTTTTACTATGTTTATGGATATTGGTCATTATGTTGAGTTTGAGTTTCTATATTGAATGCTTTGAAGGGTAGTGGCAGAGCTTTCTGTTCTGGTGCAGATGTTCTTAGGTTGTATCACACACTCAATGAAGGTGAGTAGGGTATTAATATTTTATTAATTATTTAGCAAGTATATTGTCTTTTTAGTTTCATTACTTTAATTTCTAAGCACTCTCAATGTAAAAACTTTTACTCTGGTAATTAAACAGAAGTGATTTTAGGTATGAATTTTGATATAGTGATTATTAAAGTCAACCAAATTATCAAGCATCACAATTTGTTATGATAATGTTGCACTGCCACTGCATAAACTGTTTTCTTTATTTCATTCAATCTTTCAACTGGATACATCAAGTTCATTTAAATATGTTTTCACTTTTTTTGAGTAATTTATCTGATTACTGTTTGTGAGTTTACTTATGTTTTAGAGACTGTAGTTTTACTGACAAGCACATTGCCATTTGAGTAATTTCTATATAAAAAAGGTTGTTTTAGTAGCTTTCTAAAATCTACTTTGTATAAATGGTTAGTGCGAGCTAGTAGTTTTGATAAAGAAAATATGACTTAATAAGTCGATTTGGTTATTTTTTGGAGTGGAGGCGTAATGTATGTTTTTATATTTAAGAATCATGTCCTTGTGTGATAATATGAATGGTTGCTTGTTACTTATTGTCTTCATCTAAGTGATGTTTTTCTTTAATATCTCCACCTTCCACTTGTCTGTGTGTGTGTTTAGTTAGATGATGCCAAGGGACTAGATCACTCTTCTATGCTAATGGCCTCTGTATCTCAAGTCTTTTCATTTTCGTCTTTGCTGCCTGGCTGTATCTTGTCCTCCTATCTGTTTTAATTTTTTTTGTTTTCATTTTTGTTGAAATGTAATGTTTATTATTATTATTATTAATGTTTATGTAGGGGAACTTTCTATTAGGTTTTTCTAGGAGCTTCCTAATCTTTGGTATTCTGAACTACTGTCCCCTATAAATACAGTAGTATGTTGTATCATAAGATTAAGTGAAATAAAACAATTTTAGCTATTCTAAACTCTTTAAGTATTTTAATAATATTTGTTTACTGAAAAACAAAAGTATTATTTCAACATAGGACTCCTGAATCTCATTCAGACTGAGTCCTATTGCAAGGTGGTGATAAAAGGTTCACGTGCTTTGGTTGATTGACCCAAATTTTGGTAAAAAATAAATATTGCTGAGATACTCTTATAGTAATGAATTGTGATCAGATGGATAGCACAGATTAAGACAGTCAAGTCATGTTAGTATCATGATCTGTAATTAGTCTTGGTCACTTTTAATTTTCAGTTGCTTATTCATCAAAGGTGCATTTTTCATTTGTGAGTGATGACATTTTTAATTTTGTAATGAGCAGGAAATGCCGACGAAGCTGAACAGTTTTTCAAAACATTATATTCATTTGTATATCTTCAAGGGACTTATCTTAAACCACATGTAAGTTTTGAATAATTGCTGAAAGTGTTTTATTTGAGATATTGAGTGATGTGGTTTGAGGAATTGATATATACCTGACATAATTCTTTTTTGCTTATGTTCTTCACTTTCCGGTGGACCAATATTGATAATACTAGGCATGGTTGTTAAGCTACAGCATTAACTTGTAAACTTCTCGAGGTTAAGAGTTTACAAGTTGACTGCTGCTAATTGAGGTGAAGCAGTGGTGAAATTGTCTCTTGGTGAACTTGGATAAACCTGGTGGGAATGCTCAAACTCACTCAAAGCTGAGTTGGCGAGTCTGCCTCCATTTCAATTTAAAAGCCAATTGACATTGATCTTCTGGTCTCTTGCATGACTAGAATTCACTTTTAGATGTCATCTCTTACATCCTCTCTTTACATGTTTCCTACCCGTCAAATTGATGAAACCAAGGTCTGACATTTTCTGTTGTCAGCTCTCTCACATCAAACAATCTACAATTATTCCCTTGCTATTCCCCTCTCTGTCCCTCCCTCGATTCATTTGTGAAGCTTACTGAATTAGGCTTCCTTATCCCCGTTGCAAAACTTTAAAGGTGTAAATACCTATTGAAAATTTCCAAATAGTGTAGAGACTAACCAATAGTCAATTTTAAAGCAAATAAATTTAACCTTAATGCAAATAAATTTAAATTAAATTTAACCTTTAATAAAATTTCCACAAATAAATTTATGGCACCTGAATCAGCATGAGTGAATTTCTATAGTAATGGCACAAATGCAACCTGTTACTGGAAATACGAGGCTATGAAAAAGAGAAGATTTAGTACGAGTTGAGTTGAAATTTTCTTCATGGTTGAACCAAGTCCTTCTGTAAATTGAAAATAAGATGAACTATTAAAAACACCCATTTGTGTAGAATTTAAAGCAACTAGCAAGATGATTAGGCTAGTACGTTTTCTCATCCATTCATTGTGTATGTGAATATTGTCATATACTGTATGGTTATGGATAGTATCACAGCATAATGAATAACAATATGTCTTTTCTATACGATGAATTTTGAGTGTGTTTCTTAATGTGAAAAGTTTCTTTTCTATACGATGATTTTGCTGGCATTTATGTAGGTTGCCATTTTGGATGGAATAACAATGGGATGTGGATCTGGAATTTCTCTACCAGGGATGTTTCGTGTTGTAACAGATAAAACGGTATGTGATTTCTTCATTAGCTCATTCACTCAATGAATTGTTTTATATTTGCAATAAGTGCAGGCAGCTGAACCTTTTTCTGCTTAATCTTCTCAGTTTTTTTCTCACCCAGAGGCTCAAATAGGTTTCCACCCAGATGCAGGAGCTTCTTATATTTTGTCTCGGCTACCTGGCTACTTGGGTAATGTACATTTTGCATGCAATTTTAGAGCTGGACTCCTGTGTAACAGTTTTGATGTGCATTTTACTGATAGATCTAGTTTTTTTAAAATGCATTACTGTCATTTAAAAAAACTGGAACAGAAATCATGAACTAATCCTCAATAAGTTAACTACACAAAGTTGAAGAGAAATGTTTGTAGAAAGTATTTTCTGTGGAAGATAATTTTCATTTTGTCTTAATGAACCCAATTCCTTTCTTGAAAATGGCTGTTAAACTTTTGAATGGTTTCTGCATTCTGTTTCCTTAGGTTTAGATGTGGTCCGGAAATTGGACAAAATGATTGCTTTATTGTCGAAAACTTCCCTCATTAGTATGGACAGGATACAGAATCAGTGACATAAGTTGATTTTTTGCTTTGGAATTTTTATATTTCCAATACTAAAGTATTTTGAGAGTTCAAATTTCAGGATAAAATATATTTTTCTTATTTTATTTAACTAAATACACCAACTTTTTTCATAAGGAAGAATATCTGATGTGGCACTTATATAGTATCATCTGTGCAAATTTGTCACAGAATGTTTAGACGGATGTTATTATGAACAAATTATTATTGCTTTCATATTCTTTGTTACTTTTATTATTTTTAATATTATAAACTATTGATCACACTATTTTTTCTTTTTGAAGCGAAATGATTTTTTTTGTTGCAAATATTGTGTATGAAAAATCTTATCTTCTCTAGACTTTATGGGCTTAAGATTCCATTAGTTTCAGCAACCCAACCCCCTGCATAGCTCGAATCGGCTTTACTAAAGATATTTCCTACTGAATTTATACAACCATTTTCTTTCAAGAGCATTGGAATATTCTTGATTTTAACTATCGTTTTAAACTTGCTCTAATAGTCTTTGCTGTAAACAAGAAAATGGTTCCAAGAAATTTATTTATTCTATACTATTTTGTACAGGGGAATACTTAGCTCTTACTGGAGATAAGCTTAATGGTGTTGAAATGATTGCCTGCGGCCTTGCTACTCATTATTCATTAAATGCAGTATGTTTTTCTCTGTTCATATGTTTCTTTGTTCTATCTTTTGACCTACTTTTGCTTTGCTTACCATATTTGTGTTCTCCTGACAGAGGCTTGCTTTGCTTGAAGAACAACTCGGTAAACTAATCACAGATGAACCTTCTGTTGTTGAGGCATCCCTTGCACAGTATGGTGATATTGTTTACCCAGATAAGGGCAGTGTCCTTCACAGGTAGTGTTGCACAAGCTTGTCCTTATTTCTTTTTAGTGTTTATGACTTTTACGTATATATTTTTTTGGGAGGGGGTCATGAATATAATATCTCAGTTTTGCTCCTATCAATCCAGAAACTTCTGTTTAAACAATTGCTAAAGTCAACCATCATGAATCCTAGATAAAATGTTAACCAATGCCTTTAAAAGAGATATAGGTAGAATTTATTATCAAAACAAAAACATTATGTATATGGTAATTGGAAGAATTTTAAAAGGTGGTTTTGTGGTTGAATGAATGATTTTAATACGGAGACTAAAAGCCTCTAGGAAACACCCCTTTTTTCATTCATTACCAGAATCTTTAGATTTTATTAATAGTTTGTTACTGTGTTCGATCTAAAGAAATTAATATTCTGAAAAAAATGCAAGAGTGAATAAAGAATATTTTATACCGTTAATAATTTTTACCTTTTGGTAATTTAAAGTATTAAATTAGAAATTTTGTTAAATTATTTTTATTGTGTCTTTTGGTCACTTTTAAATTGGTTTACTATCATCCTAATAATCACCAATTACCATTAATTGCTAATTTTCCGAAATACTTGGTATTCCAACTGTCTCCCTTTAATCATCATTCCTTTCCATCTCTTTCTTGAGTATTGCTTGTTTTCAATTTCGAATTTGCTCCAGTCCATTGTATCGTCTTTTATTTTATTACTTATCGTTAGAAAATTGGAGCATATTTGTCTGTCAAGTGAGTCATGGAGATGTTGAAGACTGAAAGATGGAAGAGAGTATAATCTGAATGTGTTTGCAAGGTAAAAGAGCTTTCTCAGAGTCAATATTTGTAGGCAAATCCAGCCAGTAATCTTGAGGACAATGGACGCTGTGGTAGTGTAAGGAATACAGTTCTGCAATAGCATGAGTGTGCTGTAATCTTCTCATGTGATTGAATTGAGTTGGACTAGGAAGCTTGTTAGATTCACCCTGTGGTGTGATAAATTGGTTGCCTAGCGAGAACTTCAATGTTAATGTACTATAGTCAGAAATATGGGCTCCTAAAGTGGAAAGCCATGCTGCTCCTAAGACTAAATCGGCTCTTGAAACAGGCAATAAGAACACAGGCAACAATAATGAATGGCCCTGTATTTGGACTTCCAGGTCCTTAATAGCACCTTCAACCATTAAAGCACTACCATTACCAACCACAACCTTAAATTTCTGGATAGGTTCAATGGGTAATTTAAGGTAATGGGCCAACCGAGGCTGTAAAAAATTGTTTGAACTTCCACTGTCGAGATAGATTTGAATAGGCATGCCATGTATCGACCCTTGGAACCTCATGGTGCCTAACCCCTTAGGTCCGTTCAAAGCAATAAAGGATTAGTGAGGGTCACATTGACTGGCTGAGCCTTTGGCAACTTCAGTATCCTGGATATCATTGGGAGGGTCAACTTGCTCTTCATCATCATCCATTTGCAGCAACAAATAGTGTGTGTTAGGACATCTATTGGAGGAGTGAATTTGGACATTTTCTTGACATTAGAATTGCGAGAAGTGTTTGTTACTGGGAAGGCATTTGAGTCATGTTTGTAGCTTGTGTTTTAGGATAATAATTGTACTGGTACTGTTTGGGTTTAGGAACAGAGGAATATTTCTCCTCAACAATTTGGCAAGGGAAACATAACGAATCAAAGTGGTAGGGGCTTGAGCCAACAAAACAATCTAGAAGAGTCTCAGTTGTAACCCCTTGCACCTGGTTAGCTAGTGCTGTGAACTTAACATAGTAGTCCAGGACTGAACTTTCCTGAATAAGCTTGAACAAATTAGATATCGGGCATTCATACGGAGAAGGTCAAAATTCAAGTTAAGGCTCTAGTAAAAGTAATCTAGGTTGGAAAAGAATTAGATCTAGACATCATTTGGGACCTTGGCACAACATCTTTATCCATATGCACAACAATGATTGTTAAACGTTGTTCATCCAGTGTATTATAATACGTAAAGAATTGCTCAGCTCAAAATATCCATTGAAGAAACATCTTAGCCATCAAAGCAAGGAAAGTCCAATTTAATACTGCGAACCTGAAATGGTGTCTATGAAGAATGAGCTGCATAGCTTGTTTCCAGATTTGCAATTGATTGGAGTACAGGATCCAATGTAGTGTCCACCATTTTAGATCGAGCACTATCATAACATCTATGATTGGTCATTGTCTCCAACAGTCACTTGATGTCACGATTGGTTGCTGCTAAAGAATCAACAGAAAGATCCTTAAGGCGAGAAACCTCCACTGTGAGTTCCTTTGGACTAGTATTCTCCACTATGATTCAATGAGAGCACTAATTGCAAGGTAACATTACTGGCCTGCGAATAAATTGTGAAATCCAGCAGAACTTTGTGTCGCATTCTTATTCAATGGAAGGAAAGAAGTGCTAATTGCAGAATTCAATCAACATCGAAGTAACCAGAATCAAAAGTTCGTCATGGACAGAAAAGGGAAAACATGAGAGAGGAATTCTCATAATTCATCTATACCCCCCATTTTAATTCTTCGTGCCTATTGTACTAGTATTTCCTCGACACGTATTCTGTTACCCTTCAGTTTGGTATTTTGGATCTTGTGCCCTTGCCAACCTTCTTGCTCTGTGCTCCAGTTGACACGTGGCCGTGACTTACTTTCTGTCCAGTTATCTCATCACCCATTCTTTTCTCAACCTTCTTATTTGGCCTCATTACAGTGTTCCTTTTATTCATAATATAGAAATTTTGGAGAATGGATTCAGTGACTTTTAACTTTAGTTAAACTTCACTGAATTTTTAACTGGTTTCTTTTATTTTGTTTTGTTTGGGAAATTGAAGTTGGTCATTCAACACATGAAAATTGGCTAAAGCTACCGTGACTTTTCCTTGGGAAAAAGTCACTGAATCTGTCCTGAAAAAGAACCAGTGTGTGAGGAGAGTAACATCAATACCCGTTTCTAATATGACAGCAGTATCCTACAAATACATGCATGATAACAGGGGCAGACGTCTTATCTTGACTTGGAGAAAGATTATCATGAATAAAACAAGTAGAAGATTGAGGTGTTATCATATTTTTATACTAAAATGTTACTTCATTTATATACGGAAATAAATGATATATGAATCTATAAAATAGAAATGAATCTAAGAACTGTACAGCTGCTATTGAATATAGAATTCTAAACATTTTAATTTGAACTAATTTTCAGTTTCTGGGTGTTTCTTTCTTTCTTGACACAGGATTGATACTATCGACAGATGTTTCAGTCATGACACTGTGGAGGAAATTATTGAAGCTCTGGTAAGAATCGTATTAAATATCTATATTATGTTTGGTGAGTCCAGAGAGAGTTGAACTTAAAAAAAAAGTAACATCTTTTGGTCACTGTATATATATATATATATATATATATATATATATATATATACACACACACACACACTCACATACATGAATGACCCTGGGGAAAAATTTTTCACTAGCAATTGATAAGCATCGACACACTTGGGGAATCCACCCTTAAAATTTTGCTTTATGAGGGAGGGGGAGGGGGGGAGAGACATGCTATTCATTGTAGGACTTAGGTGCTGGGAAAGATAACAAATGAAACTAACTAACACTAAAAGGCTGAAAAACATGTTATTATCCCTAGGCTTAACTTTTCCCACACATTGGGTAATCAAAGTGAGATAATAAAAATAAATTCCACTACAATTGTTGTTGGAATACAAAAATACTAATCTACAATATGGTGGCTAAACACTCTTTTGTTTCTCTCTCAAAGGATTATCTCTCATGAAGTGAGGTTCTCTTTCTCTCAAAACTTTCCTGTTTTGGTTTCTAAAAAGTTATACCAAAATGAATAAAAACATTAGCTTTTATAGCCAGCCTTCCTTATTTATGGCTATATTTAAATAGACTAGTTTTTGTTTTTCTTCCTCCTATGTTGTTTTCTTACAAAATCTCTTGCACTCTATTTCCTTTTACTTATTATTTCATTTCCTTATATTTCTCGTCACCACTAGTGAAGGAAACCCATCCTCTCCACCTCCTAATTAAGGTGGAGGGCTCTAGTAGTCCTGCTGCATTTCTGCAAAATTCATACTAGTCCTTTGGTAAGGACTTGGTCATTATAGCTGTACTATTCTAATTAGTATGGATCTTTTCAAGTTGCCGTTGCTTCGCTTAGATTTGAATTTGTCACGTATCCAGTGATACCGCACGTCAAAATGTTTTCTTAAGAAAACTTGATTTTTTGCTCAAAGTTACACTGTTGCAATTACACAAGTATACTCTTGTTCTGCTCCAACTGATGCAGGCATCACTTCGTTTGTAATATTTCACCTTTCTCAAATTCTAGTTTTGTCGTTCCATCATCAGGACTAGAATGCTGAAGAGCTGCAAGACTGTTACATTGCTCAACATAAATCAGGAAGGGGAGGTCAATGGGTTTTCTTCTTTAAAGATGAAGAAATATATTAGTGAAAGAACAGATAGCACATAAAACAAAGAAAACTAGTCCTTTTCAAATTAGGAAGGAATGTAAGCTATATAAAGCTGATATTTTTTTTCAATTTGATATACGATTGTAGAAACTAACATTATGAGAGTTTAGCCACCTTATTGGCAATATTATTATTGTGTACCCATTGTATTGTAATTGGAAGATATTTATTTCTTGTCTCAATACGATTACATAGTGTGGGAAAGTTAGATGTAGGGATAATATATCATTTTTTGCATTGTAACAAGAGGTTTCATTTGTTTTCCTTTCCAACAGTAGGAACCTCATAACACCCAAATCCCTCTGAGAGAGACAAATGAAATACGTTTTTAGAAAATGCAAACATTTCTTCACCAGAATAATTTTTTAAACAGTACAAATTGACCAATCTTGAACTAAAATGACAGGGTTTTCAAACCTTATATGTAGCGTAGAATAACATGCAACTGAATTCATTTAAAAGATCTTAGCTGTTGACTTCACCAACTTAATTAAGATGCACACTTTTAACTTGAGAAATATTAGAATTTGGAACGCGCAAAATGACAATATTTAATCATGCTCACCCTTCAACACTTTGTCCAATCTCACAGAATTAACATCTCAAATCAAAGTCCTTCCCCTATCTGCAACCCACAGAGGTTGTGACTGTTATAAAATCTGACGAAAAACACAAAGTGGACTTCTTAAGGCGTGTATGTTCACTGTCTTTCAAGATTTATCCATGGTGGATTATGTAAATTTTCCAGGATACAACAAGATCTCCAGTTAAAGAAGTTAAAGAAGGTACTCAGAACACCAAGGCAACATAAAAAATACAGGCAACATATAAGCATTTTGTGTTGTTACATAACGAAATTTCAGTATTGATTATATCTTGATCCACAGTCCATGTGGAGACAGGACAACTCCATAGTATCTGTTAAGGAGTTGATTGTATATAGGAGAAGGGGTAAAGTCACAGAGCCTAATTGCCAAGGCAGTTAGGAATAGTTTTCTGTTAGAACTTATAGTAAGTGTTAAATAAGGGGGAATTAGTTAGTGAGTGATATAAA
>NC_028356.1:32723678-32728342 GCF_000741045.1 Vigna radiata var. radiata | reverse complement strand
GTGTGCGTTTCTGGTGTTATCTTAGGTTCTTGATTAAGAGAACCTAACATTTGGTCCGACCTGCCGGTTCCAGACGGAGGAGAATCAGCAATGGGGAGCGAGACGTAGGGAAGATTGGATAACTTGGAGATGACGGTTGAGGGAATCAAAGATGAGACCGCGGCGATCAGACGCGACGTGCAACAATTGATGAAAATGTGGGGTGGAGGTCCGAACCATCAAGGGAGCGGTTCTGAAGGAAGCAGTAGTTCCGTGAACGAGAACTCAGGGAGGGGCGATACTGGGGGAGTCACATTCAATTGGAGGAAGAAGGTGGAATTGCCATCATACGAAAGCGGAGACCCATACATTTGGATGACTCAGGCTGAAAGATTTTTTGACATTCAGAATGTGGCGGAGGAGGATAAGGTCGAACTCGCTTACATTAGTATGGAGGGAAGCGTGAGTTATTGGTTCAAGTACTGGCGGGAGAAAACCAAAAATCGGACATGGAGGGGTTTGAAGGATGGGTTGATCAACCGTTTCGGGGGTGGGTTTCGGGGAACGGTTTACGAACAGCTGGCCACCCTGAGGCAAGAAGGAGCACTGGAAGAGTTTGTAAGAAGCTTTGAGATGCTACTAGGTCAGACCCATGGCCTATCGGAGGAGCTGATTTTGGGTTTCTTTCTGGCGGGGTTACGTGAAGATATTAAAGGCCAGGTTAGAATTCAGAGTCCTCCTGATTTAATGGTCGCAATCAGGGTTGCGAGGGACGTGGAAGACGCCATAAACCGTGCATGCGGAGGAGGTTGGAACGGGCTCAAGATGACCCACGTGGGTAATCGAACTGCGTCGGCGATAGTAAAGGCTGATGGAGATCGCAGTATAGCGACGAGGGTTGGTGGATTAGAAGGAGCGGGTACGGCCAGGAGAGAAGGTGCGACGGTGGCTAATAGCACCTATGCGAGGGGCAATGGTCCGGTCGGAGGAGAAAATAAGAATCGAATGGTCAGAAACTTACCTTATCCAGAGTATTTGAAGAGGAGGGAAGAAGGGAGGTGCTTCCGATGCGGTGGGCCGTTCGCACCGGGTCACCGGTGTGCGGAGAAGGGCTTGAGAGTACTGCTGTTTGCGGAGGATGAGGAGGGCGAGTTGGAGGAAAACGCTGGGTTGGAGGAGAAACCCATGGAGCTCTCGGCGTGCTCGGTGGAGGGTCTAACGCCTCCCAAAACCATGAAGCTGACCGGGGTGATAAGCGACAGACGCGTGGTAGTCTTGATCGATAGCGGAGCCAGCCATAATTTCATCAGCCGGAAGGTGGTGGAGGAAATGAGGCTTCCGGTAACAGAGACGGCCACCTACGCGGTAAGTCTGGGTGACGGGTGTAAGAAGTGGACCAGTGGAAGATGTGAAAAGGTGGAATTGAAGCTGGGTAATGTGAAGGTAGAGGAGGACATGTATGTGTTTGATCTCGGTGGAGTGGATTTAATATTGGGTATTGCATGGTTGGCAAAATTGGGTGAGGTGGTTATTAACTCGAAAGAGATGTCTATGCAATATGTGGTGGATGGAGAAAAAAAGAAAATATGCGGTGATCCAGCCATGGCAAGACAGTTGGTAGAGGCAGATGCACTCACCAAAATCGCAGACGTTGAGTCATTGTTTTTGGTGTGAGAACTGTGCATAGTGGAGGATAGGGGCGACGGTGACGGGATGGATGATTTGACGGTGCAGCAGAAGATAGACATCAGTAAAGTTTTGAGGGCCCACTGCAAAGTGTTTATGGAGAGAGAAGGACTACCTCCTTCACGTGATTCACAGCACCGTATAGTGCTTAAGGAGGGTAAGGATCCTATAAATGTAAGGCCTTATAGGTATCCTTTCTTCATGAAAGAGGAGCTGGAAAAACAGGTTGCAGACATGCTTCGGGCTGGAATTATTCGACCCAGTCAAAGCCCATTTTCCAGTCCGGTAATTTTAGTGAAGAAGAAAGATGGAAGCTGGAGATTTTGTGTGGATTACCGGGAATTGAACAAGGCTACTGTACCGGATAAATTTCCTATTCCAGTAATTGAAGAACTGTTGGATGAGCTCAAGGGTGCTAAATTTTTCTCTAAGCTGGACTTGAAAGCGGGTTACCACCATATACGAATGAGAGAGGAAGACATCCACAAGACTGCTTTCAGAACCCACCAAGGCTTATTCGAATTTATGGTGATGCCTTTCGGGTTAATGAATGCCCCCGCAACGTTTCAAAGTGCCATGAACAGATTAATGGCACCTTATTTGAGGAAATGGGTACTGGTTTTCTTTGATGACATATTGGTGTACAGCCCATCCTGGGAGGAGCATATCCACCACTTGACGTTGGTACTGCATTTGCTGGAAGAGAATGAGTGGGTAGCAAATCAAAAGAAATGTGAGTTTGGAAAAAGGAAGATTCAATATTTGGGGCACCAGATTTCGGAGAAAGGAGTGGAGATGGATCGGGATAAAATAAGGGCCATCTTGGAGTGGGAAGAACCCCGAAATTTGAAAGCATTGAGAGGATTTTTGGGTTTGACGGGGTATTATAGGAGGTTTGTGCCGAAGTATGGGGAACTAGCTAAACCTCTCACGGAGTTGACGAAAAAAGGAAAGTTTGAGTGGTCTGCAGAAGCCAGGGCAGCCATGGAAACTCTAAAAAAAGCAATGACAACGGCACCGGTGCTAACATTGCCCGACTTTACAAAGGAATTTCATGTGGAGTGTGATGCTTCTGGGAGTGGAGTGGGCGCTGTATTGATGCAACAAAGGAAACCCATTGCTTTTTTCAGCAGGGCTTTGTCTGAGGGGTCTCGGTCTAAATCAATATATGAGAAGGAGTTAATGGCGTTGGTCATGGCCATCCAGCACTGGAGACCCTATCTATTGGGGAGGAGGTTTGTGGTTTATACGGATCAGCGCAACCTCAAATATCTGTTGGAGCAAAGAATAACGACGCATAGCCAGCAGAATTGGATAGCCAAGTTGATGGGATACGATTTTGAGATAGTTTATAAATTAGGAAGCTCCAACAAGGTAGCAGACGCCCTGTCCCGTAAAGAAGAGGGGAGTATGGAGGAGGGAGAGCTACGGGCACTTTCCAGGCCTTATTGGCATGATTTTCAAGAGGTTTTGAAAGAAGTAGAAGAAGATGACATGCTACGAAAGATTATGAATGATCTTAAGGAGGACCCAACGAGTCATGAAGCATACACGATGGAGAATGATCGGCTTCATNATAAAGGAAGGTTGGTTTTATCAGCTAAATCAAGTTGGATTCCCAAGCTTTTAGTGGAGTTTCATGTGACGAGTACAGGAGGCCATTCGGGTGTGTTTCGTACTTATCGGAAGATTGCTCAATCATTATATTAGCCAGGAATGAAGAGAACGGTGACTGAGTTTGTCGCGAGTTGTGTAATCTATCAACAACACAAGTACCTAGCTGCCTCTCCTCAAGGTCTCTTGCAGCCATTACCGATTCCACAAGCAATTTGGGAAGAAATAAGCCTTGATTTCATTGTTAAGCTACCCAAATCACATGGGTTTGACGCCATACTGGTGGTAGTTGACAGGCTGAGTAAGTATAGTCACTTTATTGCTTTGAAACATCCTTATTCAGCTCGCACGGTTGCAGAGAAATTTGTTCAAGAAATAGTAAGGTTACATGGGATACTTATGTCGGTAGTTAGTGATAGAGATCCCCTGTTTTTGAGTGTATTTTGGAAAGAGCTCTTCAGGATGCAGGGTACTCAGCTTAGTATGAGCACGGCATACCACCCTGAGTCGGATGGCCAAACTGAAGTGGTGAACAAAATTTTGGAGGGGTATTTGAGGTGTTTTTGCTCAGAGCAGCCGAGGAGTTGGAAGTTGATGCTTCCTTGGGCTGAATATTGGTACAATACCAGTTATCAAAGTTCAGCACGATGTTCCCCTTTTGAAATAGTTTATGGTAGAGCGCCTCCAGCTTTGAGTCGGTTTATTCCTGGGGAGACAGCAGTGGAGTCGGTGGTTCAAGATTTGATGACAAGGGATGAGGCTTTGAAACAGCTCAAGATGCATTTAAGGCACGCACAGGAGGTGATGAGCAATCAGGCGAATAAAAAAGGAAAGACTCAGACATTAAGATAGGAGATTGGGTCTATTTAAAGATTAGACCCCATAGGCAATCATCTATGCCAACTCGATTACATCCGAAGCTATCGGCAAGTATTATGGACCTTTTGAGGTATTACAACAGATCGGGAAAGTTGCGTTTAAGTTGCAATTACCTGCGGAGGCCAGAATTCATCCTATATTCCACGTTTCCCAACTGAAGAAAGCTATAGGAGAGGAGTTGAGAAAGAGCTTCCAGCTGAGTTACAAGCAGATGGTCCAATGTATAGGCCAGCCAAGGTGCTGGACAGGAGAACACGTCAGTTGGGAACAGAGGAAATACCCCAAGTTTTGATAGAGTGGCAAGAAGGGGGCCAAGAGAGTGCCACATGGGAAGATGATGTGACTATACAAGAGCAATACCCGGAGTTCAACCTTGGGGACAAGGTTGTTGGAGGAGAGGGGAGTAATGTTACAGAGCCTAATTGCCAAGGCAGTTAGGAATAGTTTTCTGTTAGAACTTATAGTAAGTGTTAAATAAGGGGGAATTAGTTAGTGAGTGATATAAA
>NC_028356.1:32714591-32723503 GCF_000741045.1 Vigna radiata var. radiata | reverse complement strand
CCTTTGCAATAAAGTGAGGTTATACAGTTTAGAGGTGATTGTTTTAGTGTGCGTTTCTGGTGTTATCTTAGGTTCTTGATTAAGAGAACCTAACAGTATCTGCTTTTATCTTCTACCCCTTCCCTGTCCTCAAAATAGTGATTTTGGAAAAAGGAACCTTATACAAACTTTTTCAGAAAGGAGGAATGGGGCTTCCTTAACCCAAAAGTAATTTAAAACAACAGGCAGAAAAGTAGGCGAGGTGATGAATTTGTTAATGTTTTCCATCATCTGGTGGTTAATGGCATTGCTTTTTGATAGTTTGCTTTACCTTTTCGAAATGGAATGTTATTCGCCAGGAGAAAGAGGCTGTCGAGTCTTATGACAGTTGGTGCTCGACTACTCTAAGGAGAATAAGAGAAGCCTCCCCATTGAGTTTAAAAGTTATCTTACGATCTGTGAGTTTTCATTTCCCTTGCATGCTTATTTCCCTTTCAAGGTCTTTGTCTTCTGCATTTACTTTCTTCTCTACTTAATCTAGATACGTGAAGGTAGATTTGAGACTCTCGATAAATGTCTCGTACGTGAGTACCGTATGTCCATACGTGGAATTTCTAAGAATGTCTCGTCCGATTTCTTTGAGGTAATGATATCTCCGTCTCTTTTCTGTAAACAATTTTATTTTATTTTTTATTTTACTTTACTCATTCTTTATGCAGGGTGTTCGAGCAAGAATGGTTGATAAAGATTTTGCACCAAAGGTATAACTATTTTGTCTTAAGCGTATGTTAAATACCTTTTGTGGGAACTTATGTGAAGCATTTCATTCCAAAATTGCAGTGGGATCCACCTAGTTTAAAAGAAATATCAGAGGACGTGGTTGATTACTATTTCTCTCCATTAGAGTCTGAACTAGTGCTGCCGACGGCTTTGAGAGAACCTTACATGTGAAACTACCATACCTCTTAGCAATGCACCTCACTAGCAAGGTAAGGGTAATGCAAATAAATTATTTTTGTGCTTAAGCTTCATTGGAAATATTTAACATATGTTTGTTGTATTGGTATAAAAATGTGGAACCCACACTAATTGTTGTCTTAAGCAAAGAGGAAAATCTAATCCGAAAGTCAATTGTTTAGTCCATCGAGCAGGAGAATTTAGGACTTAAGCATCACATCAAGTAGATGTTCATCCTACTTGAAGTGGGTACTCCTAACAGTCTCTCCTGTGGAATTGTCAACTTGTTAGTATCCCTAAATGGAAGTGGTCACTAGGAGGATGAAAATTTTATATATGCACGCTTAATGCTAACTGTAGGAGGCGTGTAAACATCTTTTTTAAGATTATATGCATTTTTAAATTGATTTTTACATCATTTCGTACGTCAGCAGTGATTTATCTATCTACTGTAGATTAGTTTATAAACAATTCCGGACGAAGAGGCGTTGATGCAGTCGACAAATGCACCATCTGCTTCGACCAAATTTTGGCCATCAACGGTTCTTGTCTGATGAACTTCCCAATGTTCGAAATATCATTGTCCTTGGATGTGTAGTCAAATGTTGGCTCCATAATATAAGTGAAAGGATCGTATATGCTTCTTTCGTTGTTTGACTCCCATTTCAGTTTTATTGAAATCCCAGCTGTATGAAAACCTTAATCAGGGGGTTCGGTCATACAATGGAACTATACCAGTTTAAAACTAGCCATGACCAATGGCAGGGAAGACAATGTCAACTGTCTGGAACTTGTTTGAGTGAACATCTCAAAGTGCTTGTTTTTTTAAAGCGTACATTGGAAGATTTTTTTTTTTTTTATCAAGTTTATAAAAATGATTTATTATGAACCCTTCTTAATTTATTTCAGTCAGCATTTTTTAATTTATTCTAAAATGATTTTTGTCAAATTTGGCATAAATATTCTGCACCAAAGTTGAATAATTTTTTAATTTAAACTGATTGTTCACGTTGGCAACGGATGCTTTTTCTAATAGATGTCTCACTTTTTGACTTTTTTTTTTGTTTGGTAATTATAGTTGTAGAAAACAACACATGTTGACTGTAATTATCTATTTTTAGAAAACTACACATTGAGTTCTTTTCCTTCACAGAATGTCCCGGGAAGAAAAAGGAGGAAAGTCTTATAGTGATCTCTTTGTTTTTTTCTCTCAACAAACATGTTTGGTACACTAAACCAGCTCAACATTGAAAGAGATTTCCATTACAGTTAGGATTCATTATTAAAAGGCGATGAATCGAGCTACAAATGTTTAGTGGTTCTTTGTACTGTAGTAAGATGGCAATAAAAAAAATTCTGGATGACTACAAATGGTACTTGCTTATAGTGATGGTCATGGAAGTAAAATAGGTTGAATATTTAAAGAATAATTGGTTGTTGGACTGCACCATACCTGATGATTTTTAACTACACCTTTTCCATTTCCTTTAATGATTATACTTTCTTTTGGAAAACTGTAAGAAGCCATGTGGGTCTTCGCCCTCTTTGTCTCAACATGTCATTTGCGCATTATAAGCATAAAGTTTCTTTGATTCTCCTTATGTTCATAAAATTAATCCTCTCGTTACATTATCCAAAAAAGGAAATAAAATTAAATGTTTCCGAAGATCAACCGTTTAATCTAAATTTATTATCTTAAATTTTATATTTAAAAATAATTAATTCACTTTTATTTTAGTTTTAAATAAATAAAATAAATACATTAGAGTTTTGGTAGAAAAATTATATATGATTTTAATAATTATTTTTATAATGGAATATGGTTTTGTACAATTTTTTCACTAAATTTGATCATATTAAATTCTTTTATTGAATTTCGACAAATGACAACTTTTGGGTGGGTGGGTTCAACCCGACCATTTTTATTTCTGCGAGTCCAACTTTATTCACCTAAAATGACATTAACATGATTTAATTCATTCATTTATTTTTTTTTTTAAATAACTTTTACAAGTTAAGACGAATACTGTATATCGTGAAAAACATGCTATCATGCACACAACTCAATTTCAAGCTTTAATTATATTATGCATTGAAGTGTTCTAATAACCATGGTAAAAAAGACCAAAAAACGGGTTGATATTCTAGTTTTGAAAATATATTTTCTCAAGTCAACAATTGTATTACTTAATAAATGTTTAATAATTTCAAGTATTATAATAAATTTAATATAATAATAGAAACACTTAAATAGGTTGACCTGTTAGGCTTAAAAGATTATTTAAATAACCTAAGAAAGACGTGAGTTTTTAACCAAATAGGCTTTCATGAAAGTCTAAGCCTAATTTACTTCTTCAAAAAGTATGCTCTAGTTTACAACTAGCGAGTCACAGAGCCTATAACTTATCTTCATCTCTAAACACAATTGTAATCAATCAAAACTCATGATTTCTAATAACTTTCTGTCAGTCATATGGAAAGTGCTAAACTGAAATAACATTTCTTTCTGAATCAAGAGTTGCATGAAATTGGTAACAAAGGATCACTTAATTAAGAGCTTACTTAATCAATGGAACAATACCATATTAATCTTTTGTTCTTCTAAACTCTAACTGGATTCAAATGCCTTCAGTCTACACGGCGCAAGAGGTACTCAACCTGAACCTCTTTGGTGAGAGGTATCACCCAATTTTTGTACAAACGAGAAGCCACCGTTGGATCAAACTTACTTTTTCCTTTGCCATCATTATCACTGTCAAGACCTACTTCCTGACCAAACACTGTGGCCTTCTTTTCAACCCTCTTCCTCACTGTCTCTTCAACGCTCGCAAATGTCAACAATTTCATCAAACCTTCTCTATCCTGAAAAAATTAACACTCAGTGGTATAAGGGGTGTGTTCAAGTTTTCACATTGATAATTAGTATAACCAAATGGAAAACAACCCTTGTTATGCAGTTTTGTGGAATTCAGTAGGCCAAAACCCAAATTATAAAATTACCATAAAATAGATACATGAATGATGGAAATCATGGAACTAAATGAGCCAAGCCAAGCCAACCATATATATACCTTTGCTCGAATTAAAGGCTCATAGTCTTGAGGAGCATCCCTGAATTTCACCTCAGCCACAAACTTTCCATAGTGAATCCTTCTTGAGATAGCCTGCAAATATTTTATAGAATGAACTGTCAGATTCATTACTCAGTTAGGACACTAGCAAATTCTTAAGTTAGAGAAGGGCTATGTTTGGATAAACTTGTTAATGAGCACTTGTAAATTAAAATGAACTTGTGTAATATAACTTTGCAGAAACAATTTCATTTAACTTTTCTAAAAACTGTTTTTTTGTATAGTTGTGTGATTGCATCTGTGTTTCTAATGCATGTTTCTTTCTGTTTTCACGTCCAAATCAGGAAAAGACACATAATCTACCCTTTGTAGCTTTTGTCACCGATAACAAACATGTTATCTAAACATGGTCAAAGTACATGCACGAAACAATAGTTGAGTTGAGATTGCCTTCCACAATAGTTAAACTGTAAAGATTGTTCTGCATGAATTCATTCATAAACATGCTCCTAAAGAGCATAAGAGCGAATATTACCTGCAGTAATGAAAGATCAGCAGCAGCAGTTTGCGCATAGTTGCCATCATCACCCGAAGTAGCAAGCAATGGAAGTAAATCTCGCAAATACATTTTCCAGACGGACTTGTTTATGTTAATTGAAGCAGCTCCAGGATGCAAAAACTAAAGATGGAATTAAGTTAACGGATAGACCCTTTATCATTCAAATTTCATGAATTATGAAAATTGGAAAATGGTATCACATGACTGAATTACCTGTGAGAAGGGATAAGATGGCACACTTGTTGGTGGTAAATTTTCAGGGAAGAAGGGATTTTCTTCAGGGTTTGTGTATCTTCCAGCCTGCAATTCACTCTATTATTTTAGACCTAACATTCTTTCAAATTCAAATAACAGAATACAAAAAATAAGAACAACTCATGCTGATGACTAGCAGAGATTTATTACACTTATGATGGTCATAATAACTCATAACAGAAGCAGAAAATTCTAAAGATGGCTCTCATCTTGAAATAGCATGCTACTAGGAATGTTTTGTCTGAGAATTTTGGTGTTCTAAGTAATGTTCAACATGAGTCTTTAACTCTCTATCTTGATGCTAAATTCTTATGCTTGGTTATACGGTTCCACATCTAAGATGTGATTTTTTTTTTTTTTTTTTTTTATGTTTATTTAGAAGCTAATAGTTATAGCTTCCAAATACTGATTTCTGAACCAATTATCAAACACTTTGATGTCATTGTCGGGCTGGAAAGCTACTCTTCAACCACTTATTTAGGCGCTATCGCAACATATTTTAATGATGCCTTTTAACATCCATTTGCAAACTCTTACAATCTCAAGAAAAAAGAATATGCCAAATTCATTGAAAGAAAAGCACGTGCCATCCATTCAGAGGCACAATCACTGCCACAATACCATTATAACGACTGACAACCCAACACAAAACAAGACAACAAAACAAACAAGCTAAGAATAAGGGAATAGCAGCAAATAGTACCTTAGCTTGAACATCCTCTGTATTTTTAACAACAAACTCCACCAATGAGCCAGAAAAGCCAGGGATTTGAGCATACTTCTCATCATAAGTGTGAGAATTGGAAGGAAACTTAGCTCTCTCAATGAGACCATAAATGATGGTATCCTCTTGCCTAATCAAATCCTCCCTCACCGAAGCCAGCGTGTACACATTCTCTTCTGCTTTCGCCATTCTGCATCTCACGCCACATATTGTCAACACAAGAATCACCAATGAAAACCGATGCATCATTTCATCAACCCAAGAGGTTGAAATCGAAACACCCAAAACCTATCACACCAAGATTATGCTTCTGATTCTGATACGAAACAAATCATGATTGTGCTGACATTATATAGCACGAGGAGAGATACCAATATAATTAATACAATAACTCACAAGTCAAATTCAGCGCCACCCATTTGATCATATGACTCAGAATTTCATATCACATATCCAACAATATCCACAAACATGTTTGACATCCCAAACCAAAAAGACAGATTGTACATTGTAGAAAAAGTCAAATGGTGGAAAAAGAAACGTACCTTGGAATGAAGGTGCAGGAAATGAAGTGGGATTGTGGGAATTTGAATTGGAGTTTAATTAGAGACCCCTTTTGAGGTTTATACTTTATATAACGCAGAAATGAGAGAGAGAGGAAGATAAAGGGTGAAAGGGATTAATAAATTGGTAACGAAGGAAAGATAAGACATTTGTGGAGGGAAAAGAAGAAAGTTTTGTGTTGGTGTTGTCATCTTCCTTCCAAGTTGGAACTTGCCACAACCTAAGACAAACGTGTGGGTCCCACATCGATGTCTCTTCTTAACTCTTAAGAATTCATGCAGTCATCTGGGACCCACTTTAAAGTGTTAGATTTTTTATGGATGAAATTGTGGTTCTAGAATTCTATCAATTCCATTGGTAGTTAAAAAATTTAATGAATTTTTAAAATGTTGACCTTTGGTAAAATCTTTGAAAATGCATCTTCAATGTCAAATTCAAGTTTAAAATGTTATAAATTAAGTAGGTTTCAACTACTTCAAATTCTGAAAATTTCTTCTAAACACCATTTGAAGTCACTTTCCATATTTGTAATTTTTCTTTCAAATAATCAATATATAAAGTAATTAAAATAACAACGTGTAAAGATTTATTGAGAAAAAATATAATTAAAATTGTTTTAACTTGTTTTGCATTGTGATTCTCTAGTTTGAAAATTTGTGTAAGAACTCAGTATCATATAAATCATACAAGGAATTTAAAAAATCTTAAAAATGTTTAAGAACAAGAAGAAAATTGATGTCAATTAACAGCTTCAATGTTTACTTTTTTGTGTATTATTGAGTAAAATATCATATTCAATGCTTCTTTCTTATTTTTATTCAGGTTATAATTAGAGTTTCATTTTACAAACAATGTTTTTTATGGTAAATTTTTTAATTGATATTATTATTTAAATTTAAGTATTTTTTATAAAAAGTAATTAAATTTAAAGTTTTTTTTTTAAAAAAAATATTTTATAAATTGCGTTAATCAAGTGAGGTTGTTGGCAGTTACTACTTTGTACTATTAGAAAGTCAAAAGCTGACCTAGAAATGTGGCCAATAATGTTCTGTTCCCATTCTAATTAATTTGCTTTATTACATGTTGTAGCATCATCTTTAAGTAAGATTCTCAATTATAAAATTAAACAAACACTTTCTACTTTAAAAATATATCTTTATTAATAATTAAATAAAATTAGGTGTAAAAACATATTTTGTTCTTAGTATAATTAATAAATAAAAAATTATAAGTATTAATGTAAAAATTTTAATTTCATAAATTTATTTCGACTCTTTTAATAATTACGATAATTAAACATTATATATTTGATAGATATGAATTTTCATCTATGTTTCTTAATGAAAAAAATTAATATTAATGTTCAATTAATTTTATATGAAACTATTAAGCATTTTAAATTTAAAAATAATAAATAAAAAGTAAAAATTTCAAAATTAATTGTATATTAAAATTGATATTTCCTATGATAAACACTTAGAACAATTACGAAAATCTAAATACGTGTTATTTATCTGCTTTAATCATTAAAATGAACTCAAACAAAATTAATGGAATTAAAAGTGTTATACTAACTTTATTATTCTTCTTATTTTTTTTTAAAAAAAATATGTTAATATTTATTATACGACTACTTATCCAATAAAAAAATTATTAAATTGCGATCATATAAACTAAAGAAAAGATCTTAAAAGTAAAGTGCGAAATGCAACATAAAAGAAAAATTAAAGAGAATAGATTGCAAAGAAAGTGATTAGCACGTTAATTCACGTTCATAACATTGTGATTTTGCTTAATTGGTGGTGCGAGAATCGCGTAGTGATGAAAATATGGAATATGCTTTCAAATCAAAGCTTTTTCTTCTTATCATGGCAATTTCATGAAAACACAATACGTCCACAAAATTACGAGTTTCATTTACTATTTCTAAAAATATCATATAGTACTGCTCATAACACTGACAATAAATTAGTTTCTAATTCAGAGGAAAATAAACTCTAGTCATAGGATAAAATATTCAACCGATTATAATATAAGTGAATTCAACTGACTTTTTTTTCTTTAGTTTTTATTAATTTTTGTTTTACCAAAAGAGAAAAATGATTTTTTGAAAATTGGATTGGTTTCTACACGTTCTTTCTTCTTCTTCTTTTTTTTTTTAAGTTTTTATTAAGAATTGATTTAAAGATATTAATACAGGAAAGGAAAACATGTGTACCGTAGGGTCCGGACGACATGGGAAAATAATGCATACCATTGTGGCCGGACAACTTGAGAAGATAAGGAACAATTAAATAACAAATAGACACTTGGAGGTCGATAAAATAAGACTGAACGGCTCTAGCCACACCGGACGGTCTTACTCGACAAATAAATCTTTTCCGTAAAATATTAGGGTAAAATGATGATTAAGAGTAATAATATGTCGAGATTGAACTGAGATTAAGATGTCACTAATTACAATTCATCTTAAAAAATTATAAATATAAGTCAAAAGTAAAAGCTAGGTGATCATATTTACTATATATTTAGTATAATTGTTCTAACTATACAAATTGTTTGCTGGGTTAAGCATTGGATAACCTTTGGCAGATATCTCTCCGAACGATTTGAACAAAGACAAGGACTGAACGAGGATTTAACTACCTGAACGGCAAGAAAGTTGCGAAGGAGTTTAAAATTACTTTACCCCATATCTAAAACAATAAATATATATATATATATATATATATATATATATATATATATATATATATATATATATATATTATGTATTGAAAGTTTATTCATTTTGGTAGCAATT
>NC_028356.1:32707668-32709491 GCF_000741045.1 Vigna radiata var. radiata | reverse complement strand
GTGCCTTGACAAAGAAGAAGATAGGAGGGTTGCTCAACTTGAAGTGTAGTGTTTAAAGTCTTTTTGTTTAAAAGGACTTCATGTTGAGTAACCTTAGGTGGCACACTTGAGTCACCATTCTCTTTTTTCTTTGTTTTTCTCTTTTGGCTATTTTCTTGCTTTCTTGTAGCCTTCATTTGTGCTTGATCCTTAGCCACTTGTGTAGGAGTCAAAGGATGAAGCACAAACTTCTTATCCTTTTGATGGATAGTGATTGTATTGGTTAGACCATGATGGATAGTTTGATGATCAAATTGCCATGGTCTACCCAATAACACATGGCATGCTTCCATGGGAACTATATCACATAAAACTTCATCTTTGAAGTTCCCAATGGAAAATGCCAACTTCACTTGATTCTTGACTATTATATCCCCATCTTCATTTAGCCAATGAAGTTTGTAAGGTTTTGGATGGGGTATAATATCAAGCTTCAACTTCTCAACCAACCTTGTACTACAACAATTACAACAAGACCCACTATCAACAATGAGAGAACAATGATTTTCTTGAATTTTACATCTTGTATGAAAGATGTTNTCTCTTTGTGATAAGTGTTCAAGACTTGGTTGGCTACTAAGTATCCTTCTTACCATGAGAAGTTGTCCCTCATCAGCATATACTTCCTCTTCTTTTTCTTCCTCACTCTCATCTTCACTAGTTGGGGTGTCACTTTCACTACTATAGATGTCCTTGCCTTTCAAAATGATGTTTCTTTTTGTAGGACATTGAGTAGCTACATGACCCCTTCCTAGACATTTAAAGCACTTAATTTCACTTGTTCTTGTGTGTGAAGAAGATTCTTTGTGTGGCCTTTCAACTATTTTGGCTAGAGGTTTGAGGGGTTCTTTTGCTTTGGTCATTGGTTGTTCAAAAGGAGATGCAAATCTCTTAGCCGAAATTTTCCTCAAATTTTGTTGTTCTACCTTTATACACATTTGAACAAGTTCATTCAAATCTCTATAAGGTAGAAGTTCAACTTTATCCCTTATGTCCAAATTTAACCCACTCAAAAATCTAGCTAAAGTAGTTTCCTCTGACTCTGTGATTCCTGCTCTCATGATATATAGCTCTATTTGTTGTCTATATTGTTCAACAGACATAGACTTTTGTTGCAACCTTTGGAGCTTATCCATAAGTTCCCTCTTATAGTAAGAAGGAATGTGCCTTTTCTTGAGAGTAGTTGTGAGCTCATTCCAATACTTGATGGGAGGAAGTCTTTGCCTCTCCCTTTCTTTGACTAAAGCAGTCCACCAATACATTGCATACCCTTGAAAGCTAAGGGTAGCAAGTGAAACTTTCCTCTCTTCTGACACTTGTTGACAAGTAAAGATTTGCTCTACTTTCATCTCCCAATCTAGGTAAGCCTCAATATTGTCTTTTCCATGGAAATGAGGCAATACCACATTGACTTCTTTAGGAGGNGGGGGAGTTTCAAATTCCCGCCTATGCCTTCTTGATGAAGAAGGATAGTACTCTCCTACTCCCAAGTTTTCTTGATCACTTTGTGACTCTCCACTCATACTTCTCTCTTTAAGTTGAGCTTGTTCTTCCCTCAACATTTTCAACTCATTAGTGACCATGGCACTGTGTAACTCTCTTTGAACCTTTTCTTGTCCTATTTTCTTTTCAATTTCAGTGAGGTGGTTGATAAGAGTTTGAAAACAAAACTNATCTTTAGGTTCCTCATGGATCCTAGGAGAATGCCTTCCAGACATTATGATGGACTTAAATGTTATTCTTGAAGTAAAGACTAGAGATTTTCACTTGAAAGCAATATTCCA
>NC_028356.1:32704878-32706921 GCF_000741045.1 Vigna radiata var. radiata | reverse complement strand
ATTTGAACAAAGACAAGGACTGAACGAGGATTTAACTACCTGAACGGCAAGAAAGTTGCGAAGGAGTTTAAAATTACTTTACCCCATATCTAAAAATATATATATATATATATATATATATATATATATATATATATATATATATATATATATATATATATTATGTATTGAAAGTTTATTCATTTTGGTAGCAATTATTTTAATTGTAAATTATTATACTTTTTATTTTCAAGATCATTTTTTTTTTTCAAAAGTTTATCAACTAAAAAAGATACAATTCAGTTTGGTGTGAGTAATTTGGCTGTTTCTTTCGTCCTGCATTCGATGGTAATGCATGCACCTCTATGGGGTGTGAAAAATTTTAAAAATATTCGTTCATATAATATTATTGAAAAGATTTAAGAGTGAGTGATTAAAAAAAATATTATACAATTTAGAAGTTAAAACTTAGATGTTATATTCAGAATTGCATAATCTGAAAAAAAAAATACTGTTGTTTAACATTTTAGGTTGTGTAATTTAAAATGTATTTTTAAGTTTTTTATAATTAAAAAGTTCATTTCAAATTACATTGAATTGAATTTTTAACATTAAGATTACCAAATCTATTATTTTTTATTTTATTTTTTTACTTCTGAATTGGCGATTATATTATCAAATTTGGTAATTAGAAGATAAAGCAACTCAATAAATATAACAAAAGATAATGAAAAGTCTTATAGAAAAGAGAAGTCCAAAACTTTTTCTTTTAGTTATTATAACCATTTCCAAAATCACAAGTAACCAATATTCTTTTCATAATATTGCAAATTACATATAATTTTTCAAACCCTTTTCTAATATTTTCTTATGTGTATATATATTTTATTTATTTTGTATCATCTTATTTATGTGGTTTGATTTTGTTCTTCACACTTGAAAATAGAATAATATCTGTTTCATGAATTTTAATGTTGTGTTTTATTTCACACATGTCTTGTTCAGAAAAGTAAGGAAAAGCTAAGATTGTTTGGTTTAATCAATTTGAAAGAAATTGCATGCGATGATTTGCGGGTGACCATTATCCAATGTTTTCTTGCATAAATGAGAAGATTTTGAAGGAAAACCATGTAATCATAAAAGAAATACCATATATGATCCAGACATTTTAACCTATTGAATTATTATAAAATCTATATATCTGATTCCCCTCTGTCATTAGTCACAGAGAATTAATGTGGAACTCCTAGATAATTGATTCTCTTGTCATATCTTAATGTGTTGGTGTGGCATGTTATTGGTATGTAGGTGGGTGTTAGAGCACATGGTGAGGTGCTGGAGAGGAACGAGAGGATTGAATTTGTTTCTCCCTTGGAGAATTGTTAGTGGAAAATCAACTACACAACAAATACACTTGTACGTAATAAGTGATAAATATTATTCTTTATCAATAGATTTATGTAAAAATTGACAACTCTTACATCTAATAACTTAATTAGACCGAAAAGTTTACAAAAACACAATGAAAACATTTTCTTTTATTAAACAATTGGTATGCAACAAGAAATCTAACATAGATTATTATTTACAATTATCAAGATTATATTTCATTGATTTCATTCTCGTATCACAAATATATCAATATTCAAGTCAAAATCAACTCACCAATATACTCAAATCCTAATCGTAGAACCTTTGAGTCTATGATCGCTTATCAAGTTTCAATCCCCTAAATCCTCAACAAGTGAAATCATGCATTAATTTTAAGAATCTAAGATTACTAATAAATCAAGTCTTATTTCTAGATACAAGTATTTATTAAGCATTCAATTTCAAGTATAGATTTTAAAGATATTTCCCAACACCTCCAGAATCACAAATCAAGCATAGAACAATACTAATTCGAATTGGAATATATATATATATATATATATATATATATATATATATATATATATATATATATATAAACAACACAATTTTACACAAGAAATCAATGTTTTACATCCAATCTCAATAAATAAAAATAGTTTTCTATGGTGGAGAACCAAGGGTTTACAAATT
>NC_028356.1:32672610-32699798 GCF_000741045.1 Vigna radiata var. radiata | reverse complement strand
TTCACTAGGAATGCTTAAGTACTAAGCCTTATCCTTGCCAAATATGCTTCTAGCTACTTACTAGAGTCTTTAAGTCAAAATCACTCTTAAATCCACTTAAGTCTTAAAGACAAACACACAAAGCAAAGAAACAAAAACAACCTAGACTCTAAAATCGGACCCCTATGAGAGTTTCCTATTCNCACAAGATATAAGCTATCTAGTCGAGAATTGGAAAAGCAATTAAGGTGAGGTCTCCTAGGTGAGGCTTAGATGTTGGATCTAAGACACACTCACCGTCTAACCAATTTTAGGTTGTGAGACTTCTTTGAGTCTAGTTACAAATGAGGGAAGAGCACTTGTGAACTCTAGCACCTCACTTGCTTGGATTTGAAATTAAAAACCAAAGAAAAATTACAATAAAACTTGGTAAATGACAAAGGAAATGAAAATTGGCTAAGGAAAAGATGTGTGCAGCTTTGGCTTCTCCAAACAATGATTGAATTATGATCAATTCACGCAATTCCTCTCAGCTGCCAAGTATTCACTCAAAGAGACGAAATTCTGCAGAACACCCTATGCTGGTTGCTGTTTGGTGCACTGCTGCAGCACTTTTGGGTGCAGACTGGGTCACGGATTCCCTTCCCTAATAGCCATCTTCTTGCATTTGTTTCTCAGTATTGAACCTTCTTTGATGCTTCCACTTGTGATAAACCTTCTGAGGTACAAACCACCTATNCAACAAGCCAATTAGTCACTGTAATTGTCACCACATGTGCTACAATTTGCGCAACCAATAGACAGCAACACCAGGACTTTCTTCAAACAGTTGGTGTGCATAGTGTTTTAAACTCGAAAAACAAGCAATTAAAGGGTGATCAAACACGGTGGCACCTCAAATGGATCCTAAGAAGGCTCTAGAACAGATTTAAAACACAAGAAACGACTATAAACCAGAATCAAACACGAATTGGCTATGCAACAAAAATTGTCGAAACTATTTGATATAATGTCTCAATGAACTTGCATCAGTTTTTGGCAGCAAAGTGCAATAGAAACAGAATTGCGAAACTGTTGATGCAATGGTCCTATTTGCCTTTTTAATGTTTTAGTAACTCTTTTGAATTGTTATCTTGCTATTTTATGGACCATAGGCTTTTGTTGCATCCAGTTTTATGGAATCAAACAACAAACAAGGCATGATTTTAACATTCACAGCATANCTCTCGGCCACANCAAATTTTAGTGCAGAAAAATTGGCCAAATGAACAGTACGGCCTATAGGTTCAATGCAATGATCCAGACATATTTGGATGATGAATTAAGACTTGTTGAAGCTAATTTGACAGATNAAAACAGCCTATAACAGATTTTCACTACTGCAGTNCCAAATTTGCACTAAAATTCACAACTAGCATGGTCAAAATTCAATTGGATTGTAATTCTGGTTTGAAAACAGCAAAGAGAGTTTGGAAATGGTATTTGAAAGTTGCTCACACAGCAGAAACAGGATAAAGATGATTGGCAATGATCTAATACCAATCTTGACTCAATTATGCAGAATTTTAGACTCAAAGATGCTTTGCAGATCGGCTACTGCATTTTTGATGCTTGCAACATGATAAACACTTGGAATCAACTCAGTTTCATCTTCCAAATGATTCAGGCATTGTCTTAATCAATTGTTGTTCAATATAACAGTACAAAATGCCATATAAACAATGATTGTAATTGTTGCAGAAACAGAAATCTGAATTCTGTATCAGATTTTGAAAACAAAACAGATCTGAGTTTGAGTGGTATATTTAAACACCTGAGCTCAATTCTGAATTGATCATTGCTCTTACTTGGTGTAGCCACATCCAAACACTTCAATTTTGGTAAAACTTGGTTGAACAACCAGATGCAATGACAGAAAAATCAAACTAAAATGACATGACTATAGACAAAACAGAATTGATGTTTAAATGATAAAATGACTCAAGGCAGCAAAGAATAGCCGAATAAAATGATGAAAAACTCAAGCAATTAAAGCTAGCACCAAAGAAAACTCAAGCACAACCTAACTCAAACAGCAAATGAATGGAACGACATGAAACAGATTCAAGACATTTCAGAAATGTGATGACAGTATGGAATAAAGCAAGGAAACACTTAGCTCACTACAGGTGTTGGGAATCCAAGTGTGAGTCTAAGTCCCACATTGGATAGAAATGAGAAAGTAGAGTGGTTTATAAGTGGGAAGACCCATTAACCCATTGCCTTAAGGTTTTGGGTAAAGAGTGGTGTCAATCTCTTATAAGGTTGGACTCACATCTCATTGCTCATTGTCTCCCCGGTTGAAAACCTCCCCCTTGATACTCCAACAAGTGGTATCAGAGCTATAGGTTCGTATTCCGCTGCTATTGTCATTAGAATAGTGTTGGTAAAATTCTGAGTATGCTCTGTGGTTGCGGTTTAATCCGATCTTCCGCATCAGAAAAGAGTTATTACTGGAAACGTTTGGTAGTGTGAAAGTTCTGTCCGGGAAAGTTCTGGCTAGGAAAGACTTGGTACTTGAGAGTGTCCGTTTGTGACCCACCTCTCTTTCCTGGGAACTTTCTGGTGCTTTACTTCACGGATGACAACAAAATACGAGATAGAAAGGTTCAACGGGAACAATTTCTCGTTGTGGAAATTGAAGATAAAGGCAATTTTTAGAAAGGACAATTGCATAGCTGCAATGGAAGGAAAACCTGCAGAAATGACAGAGCACAAGTGGAAAGAAATTGACAACAACGCCATCGCGAATTTGCACCTATCAATGGCAGATTCAGTGTTATCCAGTGTGGCGGAAAAAGAAACAGCAAGGGAGATTTGGGATGCCCTCATAAAATTATATGAGGTGAAGTCTCTTCACACGAGAATATTCTTGAAGAGGAAACTCTACACTCTTCGGATGAGTGAGTCCACAATGGTAACGGACCACATCAACCATCTGAACACTTTGTTTGCCCAACTATCAGCGGCAGATTTCAACATAGTTGAAAATGAATGCGCAGAGCTTCTACTACAGAGTTTACCAGACTCGTATGATCAACTCATCATCAATATTATGAATAATAATGTTGAAGGTTGTCTACACTTTGAGGACATTGCCGGAGCAATTCTTGAAGAAGAATCAAGGCGAAGGAACAAAGAAGACATGCTTGAAAGTTCAAAGCAAACACAAGCTTTGGTGATGATGAGACAAAGATCAACGAAATATGGGTCTAGTGGGAGTCAGTCCCATGATAGATCTCAAAGTAAGAAGCATCTCAAATGCTACAATTGTGGCAAGAGGGGGCATGTCAAGAAAGAATGTTGGCACGAGAAGAGTGGAAGAAAGAACTCTGAGGCATCAACCTCACAAGGTTGTATGGCAAATACTTTAGAGGATGAAGATATTCTGTGAGAAAGAGGGGAGATCTGGTAAGTCATAAAAGCTCAGAAGATCATGACATGTGCTTATGGGAGATACGTTGCAGAAAGCTATTGCAATGGTTGCATCGACAAGTCAAGAAGAAACGGTGTTGACGTGACATCGTACTTGGACAAATGTCAGAGTGAAGTTTGCAAGGCAGAACGTAATCTGTACTCGGGCTTATGGAAGGTTGTTTTACCTCTATACGAGCACTGTGTGATAAGCCAACAACATAGATCGAAGTTTGCTAGTTTGACTACCAGAAAAGAAAACACAAGAAGACTTTGTTTATTCTGATGTAAGGGAATCACCAGGGTTATTCCTAGGAAGAGCAAAGTTTATTCCAGGAGTTTGTGGGTGTACTACATCAAGAGGAAGTCAAATGTGTTGTTACCAGTTCAAGGAAACCAAAGCACGAGTAGAGCTTGAAACTGGGGAAAGAATTAAGTGCTTGAGCTATGCTAACAATGTGAAGGGGTATTGCCTGTGAGTTCCACCGCTCACAAGGTTATTGTTAAGCAGGAATGAAATGGTGCTCCAACCAGAAGGCTTTGAAAAACAACAAAACTTGGTTTGCAGTTTGATATGAAGGACTTGTAACTGACAAACAAGATTTTAGGGATGCAAATTCACCGAGACAGAAAAAGATAGGAAGATTTGGCTTTCTCAGAAGTAAAACTTACTGAAAGTCTTGCGGCGCTTCAACATGCAAGAGTGCAAGCCAGTTTTACCCCATCTCCTATCAATTATCCTCAAGTATGAGTCCTAGCAGTGAAGCGGAGAGGATGGAGAAGTCTCGAGTACCGTATGCATCAGTGGTGGACAGCCTTATAATCGCTATGATGTGTACAAGACCAGACATTGCACAAGCAGTGGGAGTGGTTAGTAGGTTCGTAGCAGATATGGTGGAGAGCAATGAAATATTGATCAAGTGTTGCATTGCGTTTCGGAGAATCAGAAATTAGGTGTCAAAGGTTATTGGCGGGGTTATGTAAATTCGATTCTACTGAAGTTTATCAAAGGACAAGCAACACGAAGGCAAAGATGGTGTGAAGATTTGATTAGTTTAATCAAAATCTTCAAGTGGGAGATTGTGAGAAATGAAGTCCCACATTGGTGGGAACTTCTAAAGGGGTATGCTTAGGAGGTTATAAAAGAAACCCCTTGCCCCCTTTGTTATACATCCCATTTCTTCCTTTGTTCTCTCCTCTTCTATATTCTCATAATTTTGAGAAGTTCTTGTAGTGAGAGAGATGCTGTAAATTTCTTCCACAGTATAAAATTTTCAGTTATTTGCCTAGTCTAAATTTTCTCATCTTTATTTTAGTTGTGTATGTGCTTATGTTGTATGACTGATACCCAACAGCATGATCATGAATGAGATTTTATAGATCAATCTCAAGGCATTTTACACGTTTCAGATCTGAGATGCTAATACTACCCATGTGCTAAATGTGTGGCTTCTAGAAAGCTTTATTAAAACACATGTAAAACATGCTAGGTGCCTATGAAAGAGTAAACACTAATGTCACCCCCTTTTATGTTAGGCACACCCCTCCTTTTGTAGAATTGGCCTTTTTACCCTTCTCCATGTCTTGGTAGATTTGCAACATCTTCTTGTTCTCCAATTTTCCATCCAAAAATAGCAAATAGTATTTGACCTTGGGGAGAATACTCATCTTGGAGCTTTTTGGCCATCCCTCTTGTGATGGGTCCTATGGTGCTAGACCTTCTTGTATCAAGGTACCTAACATCTACTCAAAGCTTCAATCATGCTTCTCCTTACATTTCCATCTTTAATTTGCAGTGCGTCTTCCTCTTCAACCCTAGAAGGGGAAAACCATCATTAATGAAGGAAGAAACCCATGGAGGAGAGATAGAGCTTCCCAACACTCCAAACAACCTCCAAAAGTTTCTACCAAGAACCTTAGGTGATTCTATTTGTGTAAAAATGAGGAATGCCTAAAACCTAGCGAAAACATGATTAAATATCCACTTTCACATATCATTGCCGATAAACTCGCCTATGCTTTATGACTTTGAACTCGTTGGGTGAGTCATATTTTCGTTCAACAACTCGAATACTACATGTTTGAGTTGTCTTTTTCACCCAACGACTAAATTTGGCACCTGATGGTGATATTTTTGTTGTCTAGGGGTGGTGCATGACAATATAACCTTATAGACGAGTCCTTTTTTAATGTTTGTAGTGTTGGGTGCGATTTTAATGCTCATGGCATAAGTATTTGTCTAAAAATAATTCTTTCTTGTTCAATCAAGCTTCCTTAAGTTTCAACTTATTTTTCTATACTAGATTTACTTTTTATTGAATTATTTCACACAGTCAAAATAGATACTAGAGGTAAACAAACATAAAACAATTACAATACAAAACAATGTAAAAACAACATAAAACTTGAGGATTAAATAACATAAAAGCTACGGAAAAGTTGATTTTATTCATAAAACTTAACACTATAAAGGTATAAAATAATTATAAAATAATGTTAAGCAGAGGCGTTCCTTAAAAGAAAGTTTATTAATGTAGTTAAAGTTGTCTAAGACAGGAGAATAGGTGACTCTACTTGAGAGTTAAGGAGGATATAATAAAGTCATATCCACATCTGTTTTCTGTTAGGAATAATTTTCACAGTAGAAAATTTTAGTAATTGGAGAGAATGTAAAATTAATTTCCTTTTAAAAACACAAAGTCAATACCACAAACAACCCATTCACGTTCTGACCTTCTTCCATACTTTTTTTTCTCTTCCTCTTCAACATCTTACTTTTCTCTCATTCTTCACTATTTAGGAGCTACTACTCAACCAGAAGAGAGAAGCTCCTCCTTATTACTGATGTCCACTCAGTGGTAAGTGACTGCCCACTCCCTCCCCTTGGCTATTTTGTTGGAGGTAGATGGTCGAACAAACTACCTAAATAACTTAGCTACAAAAGTGTAGATCATATAAATACCTCATAATACGCTTAAAAACATAAATACAATTACAGAAAAACCAAGAAAAATCGAACAAAAGGCTCATACAAATTTCATGTTTAACACAGGATGCACCAAATTTGAGTATAATACATGATAGGATTCAGTCCAAATATGTCCATCCCATAATCTGTATACCAAGAATTGAAATTTGAGACTAACCAAATCCAGTGTACAAAGTATGTATTGTTTTGTATACCATGGTATCCGTATATATATGTTCCATTTATAGTTTGAAATTGAATTCCTTATGCACATGCATACCAATATATCTGCCATCTAATTGAGTTATATATGACAGAGAAATGTGAGAATTAAATTTCGATTGAAAGTAATTACAAATATATCTATACATTTCCAATGCCTCATCGTTTTCTCTTTTCTCACTGTCTTTCTCTTCAAGCGTGTCTGTAATCGTCTCTTCCAAAATCGTGAAGAATCCACCACAATTTCTTTACATTTCGAACACCATGCCCACTTGGCCACCCTGCTTAAATGCATTAACTGCTGAAGCCAATAAGCCAGCCATGAGAGGCACTAATGCTGCCAATGAGCCATTTCCCACAAACGAAGACTCCACTTAAACCTTTAAACTTTAATTGCTTTTTGTTGATAAATGAATTGACTTTTTCAAAATTCAATGAAGACAATCCATGATCATTATAATTTTGCTTTTTCAAAAGAAGTGGTCCAACATTATCACTTGTGGCTTTGTTATGCTTCACATGGCTTCCATCACATAGAGGAAAAGTATGGTCATATACTGTGCAATGTAGTTTTTCAGTTGCATCTTATAATGAATTATTAGATGCAATCATGTAACTCCGTTTGCATACACAATGATGTATTATCTTTTTTAAATGATCATTTCCCTTTGTGCTACGAGAAACTTCCAGTTTCATAATGTGTTCTCACTGGAAAATGAAGATTTTGATGAAAAGGTGTGCTGAAAGGCCTGACACCTCTGGGCTGTTCTTCAATATGATGTTAAACTACTTTCCTTTTTGTTTCAACCTGCATACTTGTTTATGTTGTTGCATGCAGGACAATGTCTTCGCCATGTCTAACATTTAATCAAAATATCATGTGCTTCAGGTGGATTTGAGGTTGGTATCTGTTATGACTTTTATCATTGCAGTTACTACTCAGGGAATTCTTTATCAGCTTGATTGACTAATCGAAGGATATGATTGTGTTAAGAAATTACTTTAAGTCTGGACTAAATTTTCTGTATGTGGGTTGATTTCTGTTCATAAATCAGTATCGGTTTTACTATTTGCTTTGCTCCCAGTTTTGACCTGAAGGTGAACCAGAGCTGAACTGAACCAGAAGGTGACCATCTGAATTGAAGCTTTCTTAAGAAGCTGCCAACGAGACTTGCACCTGCATTAGCCTGTTAAAGTTACAAGAGAAGCTGATTAAAACTGCAATTCCACGTGACCTGAAGTAGAAGTTTGAAGGGAAGCTTAAAACTGCCAATGCTACCTAGAACTGGTTGGACTTGATGCTAGGACCTGGAGTAGGCTGTGAAGGAACTCAACTAGACAAAATTAGAAGACAGCGTGACCTGCACCAACCTGTGAAGAAGAAACTGAGCTGACTTGGATTACTTGCCACTTGGAGAAGCTGTGAACCAGTTTACACTAGTTAGGACAATTTGTTCATTAGTTTGACTTGCTATTGGCAGTTGATGTGACCTGTTGTAGACTGTTTTTCCAGTTTGTAGGTTTCATTCATAGATTAGAGTATATAAAACTTAAATAAGAAAACATAGGGAGATTTTACATTTTGCACTTTTCAGGATGCTTTAGGTGAGAGTTTCTCTGAAGATTCTTGTTGCCTAAGACTACAAAGTGAGCTAGGTAACAAGTTCTTCAGAGTTTCTTTGTTCTTCCGCAACTTGTACTCCAATTCATGTTAGTTCAATGCAATTTTATTCTTCTTGCACTACTTTACATATTCTTCTACTGCTTTCTGCTTTTTACAATTCAGATTTTACGATCTTGCACATTTACTTTTGGTGTTCTTTACATTGCTTCTTCTACTTCTTCATCAGAAACTATTTTTCTATTAATGATGCTCTGACTTTACTTTTGTAACCTACTAAACTCAGTTATGGATTCATGCTAACACTTAATGAGTACAAAGTGAGCACCTATACACTAAGGAATCAGAAATGATCCTTGGCTATCAAAAGTAAAACCTTATGAAGAACACCAAGAGAAAGCGTTTTCTGGTGTAGATAGTTTTACTTGCTTTCTTTACATGCTTTCTTACAATTTCCAATTCTGAACATGATTTACATTCCAGAACTTGAGTTTAATTCTGTTTTTCCGTTTGACAATGAATTTTTATCATTTTAGACTTGCTGCCATAAATTTCCATATTTGATAGATCAGGTAGTTATTCTAGTTTCGCACCATTTGTTCTAATTTAGGTTTGAATAATGATTTTTGGTTTCTGATGCTTAATTTTAGTTTTAATTGTTGTTTTGCATTTATTTCTACACTAGAATCATGCTTATGAACTCAATTGTAGTTTTAGACTTTCATTTCCAGTTCTTACTAGTTAGGTTAGTTAATTTTGATATTTTAGGTTTCATGATTTGGTTAGAATTAGGAATATTCTAACCATTCATAGTTTTTCTAGGTATATAAACTTTCTCTAAGCATTTTTTTCTGCATAATTCATAGTTTCCATTCATTGTGCATTTTGTTGAACACATTGTGCATTTTCAGTTTTCTCTTCGGCATTTCATTAACCAATTTTCGTTTTCATTGTTATGCATTGTTTTTTTTACATAGTTTTAATTGTTAGAATGTGTTCCATTGTATCTTGTTTTGCATTTTAGGTGTTAATATCTCATTTCCATAAATTCAAACTCATTTTTTAAGATCAATGGCTTCTATTACAGCTTGTTCACTCATGTATTCAATTTTAGAAGTATTTTCTGCATTATTTTTAGACTCATGCTTTGCATTCATATTAGTTTTAGGTTGATTATATTATAGATATCATGTTATATTCATTTTCCCATCATTAAGGCAGAATTACACACTCTATATATAGTTACTTAAAATTTTGTCATTTACTTGGATTCTTAGGCAACAAAGGGTTTAACAAATTGAGATTTACCACTCTAATACATTAAAGGGAAAATTGAGATTCTTTTTGTTAGATTCTTAGGCAACAAAGGGTTTAACAAATTGGCGCCATTGCAAGAAAAATGGAGAGTTTGAGTGGTTGTGTTTTCATTTGTCTTGTACATTGTAGTACATTGTGGTTGTGTGTTTTTATTTTTTTTCTTTTGAGTACTTCTTGTTTAGATAATCGATATCATAGTTTAGATTCCATTTGCTATTTTTAGGAAGTGTTCCGGTTATAGGGTCGAGTCACCTAACTCCTTCACAATTTCTTCCAAGCTTTGTTCGGTTACTGTTCCAATCTCTAATCTCCTCTCCACCGTCCGAAGATGTACCTGTCAAAGGTCCTCCGATCCTAAATTCAGTAATTGTCCGTACGATGATCTGAGTGCAGTAATAATTGTGCAATAAATAGAGTACCTACCTTTTACCTGTATTTATAGTTTTCATTATAGGTTTTGGATTAGCGAAACCTTAATCTAGGCCCAATCATTCATAATCAATGTTTTACCTTAATCACAGCTGGAAGTTGACTTACCAACTGCGTCCGTCAGAATCCTCTGGTACATGAAGTAAAGTAGTATAGCTGTTTTGAATTTTTATTTGCAGTTTCATAGGCTAGTTTGATATGTTACTTGATATTCATTTGTTGTTTCTAGATTACTAAGTGTTTGATTTGTCTAGTATAGTTTCAATTTTTCTTTGTTACTTAGTTTTTACTAACCAGTTCTTCTTAAGAGCTTTAATTTTTACTAACTTATTCTTCTTAAGAGCTTTAATTTTTACTAACCAGTTGTACTAACTTTTATTGCTTACGCTAATCCTATTATATCATACGCTGGTTTGCTTATATCTGTAATGAAATTACAAAAGAATTCACTCTAACTTCTTAAAGATTCCACCAACGTTGTTCTATAACACGTAATGAACAATTAATGAACATCTCGAACAATACATGTGCATAGTGATTCGTTACTAGAACTGAGTTTATATGACCTTCAATTACTTTTTCTGAATGCAAATATAAAATATGCTACGTTTGACGGACGAAAATATAAATAAATTCACCGTTAGATAATTATGTGTCTATATGTATTATTGGAAACTTTTTCAAAACGGGAAATAAGGACTAGATTATATTTGGTATATCCATTTTGTTTATTCGTGCATGTTTACATTCTTTTATATCTCATTTTAGACATTAGAACTCGAAATCTTTACATTTTTTCACTTTCATAAAATGTTAAAAATAACAATAAATTTGACAATTAAAAAGAAAGCAGACCACTTTAACACGCATATAAAAAAAATAAATCAAAGTATAAACAATTTCTCACTATACATTCATGCATCATTACATATAGGGATTTCAATCATTGCATTAAAGTTTTGAGAACATGTGCTTGAAATAACATGTAAACAAGTAAACAAACTTTCTATTATGTGTGCATGTATTCATTCATCCATGTAGTCATACACATCAACATATCATACTCAAAAATGAAAATCATAACACACAATACATTATCAATATTTAGCATAAATTCATACATTTACATAAATATGATCCTCCGAAATTTATCGGAATGATGATCCAAAAATACAATGAAAATAAAAAAAGTGAATGGAATGAAGAAACATAAAAAAAATCAAAGAGGAGGTTGAAAGGAAACAGGTAGAGGTTAAAAGCCTCGTAAAAAGTCACCTAAAAAGAGGGTTCATTCTACAATTAGGTCATCTCAAGTGGTTGTTTAAGTTCTGGTCAAGTTATTGTGAGTAAACAACAAACTACTACAATTATATGAAGCATATGGTATTGGAGCTTAAAAACTTGATCAGTTCAAATTGGCATAATGGTAGATTGTGGCATGTTAGAACATACATAAAGGGTTAAGCATGTTACCCCTCCCTTCAAACTATTTGGGATCTTCACCCTTTCACAGTTCCAGTTCCTAGCCGGAACCTAAATTAAAATTTTGATAATCTACATTTTTCTACATTGAATTATTTTACTATTATTATTAGCACAAGTGAATGCCTCGTAGGAATTCATTGCTTTTGTTAATCTTTGTTTAAGTAAGTTTCAAGTTCAGAGCACACCTCTTACATTTTTCACAATCACTTTCAAATCATTCACAACAAAGTTTGCCAAACCTCAAAGTATACAATATGATAAAACCCCAATCAACGGAATCTCAAATTCAAACTAAACATTCACAACATTTTAGAACAACATAAAATTCATGAAATAAGAATGAAAATAATAGGACAGAGCAAATCAAACCATGCAATTTCAGTTTAGGTCCCCATGCCTTCGCCTTTACTTTCCTTTCTTGGTCACATTTGTTCCCTAAACTCCCTTCCTATCTTTCTGGCTACAATTCGAACTCCTTCTCAAGCTCACTCTAACACATCAAATGGAAGTGTATATATGTTTATTCATTATATTATCGTCATCAACACCCAATTCATTCACTCATAGAGAACTTACCTTGACGCAACAACCTCCCAATAGTCTTTCTTGTTGAAGATAGGCTCCCTCACATCAGGGGAGCACCCTCTTCACAACAATGTCAACAAACTCTCGCGTTAAAGGACCACCCTCCTCACGGCAACGTCAACACGCTATTGGTGGAAGAAAGACTTAAACACCACTATGAGGGAGGTTTGGCAAGTCAAGCGCAATGTACCTTCACTAACACCACAACGGAAGTGAAGGGCAATAGAGGTTAAAGGTTGTTAGCCATAATTGGGGGAGAGCGAATCACAAACGTGGTTGGGTATTGGCTACAACATTCTCAACCAGAGGGGGGGGGGGCAAGAATAAGATTTTCAAAGTAGGAAAGAAGGGTTTTTCATGAAATGAAATTGGGGGAGGAAAATCTCAATTTATGATTTCTTATAGTCCAACCACTTACCGACGGTCAGAGCCCTTCGATAATAACTCATGTCCTTTATCGACGATATTTCCAACAGATATATCTATCGGTAAATAACTAATGCCATTACCGACGACCATAATCCATTAGTATGTTACTATTTCACATTCCATGAATAAATCTTTCGAAAAACCAGATTTACTGACAACTTCTAGTCTATCGATAATGTTCTACCAGTAATAATAGTTTTGTAATGATATTTTGACGAGTTTTTTAATAAACTTTTTTTTACAATGAAAAAAAAAGTATGAGAAAAAGATAAAATTAATTTTTAGAATTTTTATTTTTAAATAAGTTAATTTGTAGAGTTTTTTTCATAAAATTTTAAATTTTTTATCTTTAACTTATGCATAATAAGTTAATTTGTACAGTTTATTTTTCATATAATTCTCTAAAATATTATTTTTTAATTTATGCATAAACAAATTTTAATTTATGAAACAATTCATTTTATCTATTTATTTATTTTGGGACAGTACCCTAACTTTATAAGTTTTAATAAATAAAACGTATGTTATAAATGAATTGATAAAACTTCTATATTAAGTAATTCTTATTGAATTAATCATATAATTTAGTTGTTGAATACATTACAATTTTATTTTTAGTTTTGACCCTATTAAATTGGTTTTTTACGCTTAAATATTCCCGATTTAAGATATATGATCATTAGCCCCTTACACATTTTTTTTAACTTTTTTTACACATAAACATGCCACAATTAAGAATGAAGCAGGAAATTACTTATAATATTTATTTTACTATTTCATAAGTATATTTTAATAGATAATATATATTTTAAAAAATACTTTTCTATTATATTTGTATTTAAATCTTCTTTTTTCTTTAATTTATACATCTTATATCTATTTAAAAATAGTTATTTTTTAATTTATTATGAATTTAAAAAGAAATGTTGTACAAGGTTAATAATAAATCTACATTAAGAACAAACATAATAATTGGAAGTAAATCAAATGTAATCAAATTAATTTTGAATGAACAAAATATCTTAAGATTTGAAATTAATTAAAAATTAAAAACAAATAATTATAGAAAATATGGTATAAACATATCTATCAATGTGGTGACCCACAGAAATCTTTTAAATGTGGTATAAATAATTATTTGAGTGAAATTATACGTGTCTCTCACTTTTAAATTTGAATTTCAGAATAATCATTGTGGTGACCCACATAAATCTTTTAATTGTGTTGACAATATCCTATATAAATTGCATTATTAATTAAAAAATAATATAATATTTAGAGTGATTGTTATAACTAAAAATAGAAATATTATGTATACTTTTGAGAAGTTTCAAAAGAGATGAGAGTATAATTTACTTGATGTTGTACTAAACGAGGAATTAGAGAGAAATTTCTAGATAGAATAAAATAAAGTATAAACCAAAATCCTAGGTATGTGTAATTTGATAATGTTAAGCAAGGTTGATTGTCTCGTGCCAATATTTTATATTTGAAGTGGGAAAAACCAAATGATCACTACCTAGTACGGATCTTCTCCTTTGTTTTTTTCTTGTTTTCAACCATAAAGGGAATAATTGAAAGAAAATGAAAAAAATAAAATAAAAAATAATAACATACATGGGAACATCATGATCACAATTGACCACATACACATGTGTTCATTCTCACAAAACAAAATGTTAAGATACGGACACAGAAACACAGATTGCGTTAGAGAGAGAAACCTCGGATCGAAATTGTTCTTCTAAAGTTCTTATTTTTCTAACAACTAACCATATATTGTTCAACTCTTTCCATTTGAATATGACATTATGTAACTGAGGATTGAGGTTAGATTCCTACCACCAACTTTCTATTCCCCTCATATGATAAACTCTTTGTCTTTTTTGATTGAAAGCTAAGTTTTCTTTCTCTTTCCATTAGATAGATATAGTGTGCATGTGAAGACAAGGACATTTCCAGAAAAAAAGTGTTTCTTAAAGACCCAGCAAAAATCCAGGCCTCTGATTCCTGAATACACACTCCCTACAATGCCAACACCAATACTGTCTTCACGATTACGATTGCAATCTATTTCTATTTGGTGGGGGATCTGAAAAATTTGAGCTTGGATGCAATGTGGGTTGAATTAGGGCAGTTATAGGTGTCCTACCTGTCAGGGTGACCCTCTTGGATCTTCCACACAATGGCATTGTTCCGCAAGTTCTTCTATAAGAAGCCCCCAGATGGGCTTCTAGAAATCACTGAAAGGGTTTATGGTACGCTTCCTGTTGCCTCATTTTCTCTGAACTAATTGGTTCTGGTGGAAGTGAACAGTGTTGGTTTCTTCTCTGTGCAAATATATCATCCTTATGCATTTCGCCTTGGTGGGGGGTTGTGGTATGTAAGGCTTGTTAGCATATTTGAAGTGAATAATGGGAATATTATAACGTGTACATTGTTGGCTTCTGTTGAGTTCAAATGTTTCATCACTATGCATTGTGTTTGTGGTGGTTGGGGTATGTAAGGCCTATTTTGCATATTAAGTGAATGATGAGAATAGTATAATGCGAAGAACGTTGGCTTCTGTTGAGTGCACATATTTCATCCTTTTGCATTTTGTGTTAGTGGAGGATTGGGTTAGGCTTCCTTTGCATCTTTGAAATGAATAATGGGAACAACGTTGGTTTCTGTGGAGTGCAATATTTGATCTTTATGCATTTCGTGTTAGTGGGTTGTGGTATGGGGCCTATTTTGCAGATATAGAGTGAACAATTATGACCCTGTAACTTTTCTACATTTTCATGTTACACAATGTATCATTCCATTCTAAATGTTAGTCGGTGAATAGGCTATTGACATCTTGTTTACGACTTAGCTGAATAGATGTTTTATCTTCTGGCGATGCATATTAGTTGTGGAAGGAATGGAGGTAATGGGAAGAACCTCCATAGAGTTGACACGGAAAACTCAGCTATTTTTTTTTTCTGGAGAATTAAAACGTGCAATGCTTTTTGAACAACTTTATAATCTCTTAGAGTTTGGGTCTTCTGATTTTAGACTCTTGCTACTTAGCTTATATATTTTTCATGTCATTTTACTTGGTAATTGATGCATTTCTTCATCATAATGAATCTATATGTCATTCATATGTGTGATTGTGATTATTGTGTCATTGCACGTGTAGTCTTTGATTACTGCTTTACCACGGATGTTATGGAAGAAGAAGAATATAGAGTGTATCTAGGAGGAATAATTGGGCAACTTCGTGGTCACTTCCCTGATGCTTCATTTATGGTGTTCAACATGAGGGAGGGAGACTGCCAAAGCCAGATTTCAAACATTTTGTGTGACTATGATATGACTGTGATAGACTATCCTCGACAGTATGAAGGGTGCCCATTGCTTACCATGGAGATGATCCATCATTTCTTGAGATCAGGTGAAAACTGGCTTGAACTTGGGCATCACAATGTTGTCTTGATGCATTGTGAACGAGGTGGGTGGCCGTTATTAGCATTTATGCTGGCTGCACTCTTGATTTATAGAAAGATGTTTACAGGGGAGCAAAAAACACTAGACATGATATACAAGCAAGCTCCTCGGGAACTTCTGCAGTTGATGTCACCTTTGAATCCTTTACCTTCACAATTGAGATATCTTCAGTACATATCAAGAAGAAATGTTGGTTCAGAATGGCCTCCTCTTGATAGGGCACTTACATTGGACTGTGTAATTATAAGACTTATTCCTAACATGGGTGGAGAGGGTGGCTGCCGTCCTATATTTAGAATATATGGGCAAGACCCTTTTATTCCTGCAGATCGAACTCCCAAAGTTCTCTTCTCAACTCCAAAAAGGAGCAAACTTGTTCGCTACTGTAGGCAGGTGGTACCCAAGTCCTTTTACCCTAATTTAATATGCTTTTTAACACCCTTTATTTTGTTCTTACTACCTATATTGAGATGTTCCTTCCATTATATGTTCTTACTACCCGAAATGTTTTTTCTTTTTTCATATTTGTTTCAGTCTGACTGTGAACTGGTTAAGATTGACATCCACTGTCATGTTCAAGGTGATGTCGTTTTTGAGTGTATTCATCTGCACAGTGATTTAGAGCATGAAGAAATGATGTTTCGGGTGATGTTTAATACAGCATTCATAAGATCAAATATTTTGATGCTTAACCGTGATGAAATTGACATACTATGGAATGCTAAAGATTGCTTCCCTAAGAATTTTAGAGTGGAGGTATTAATCTCTCTCACTCTCTCCTGTTTTTAGTAATTAGTTAGTGATAAATAAACTTAATGTTTGTGGGGGTTATATACTGTATTTCTGGTTGAAGGTTCTTTTCTCAGATATGGATGCTTCAACTTCTGTTATTTCAATTGATCTGCCTCATGTTGAGGAGAAAGATGGCCTCCCTGTTGAAGCATTTGCGAAGGTCAAGGAGATTTTCAGCAATGTGGATTGGCTAGACTCAAAGGAAGAAGTAGCAAGTGTGCTCCAACAGATCACATCTTCAAATATCCTTCTGGAAAGATTTGAGTCTGGGGTTTCTGCTGCAACAAGTGACTTGCAAAAGGAGTCATCTGAAAAGTCTACAGCTGTTTTGAAGGCACACAGTGATACAAACATTCAAGCTTCTGCAGTTCAGGGGAAACATTCTACATCCTCATTAGGATCGTCTTTGGATTTTGCTATGGGAAATAAGACTGAACCATTAGAGTCAAAGACATTGTCCAAAAATGACATTGAGACTCTTGAATGTTCAGGTCAAGGGAACCAACCTATTCACTCATTTGGGCTTTCAAAAGATTCAGATTCTACTAAAAGGGGGACTGAGTCATCAGAATCCAAGGAGAAGGATATTGAGTCATTAGCATCCACTGATGCAGATTCATTGGCAAAGAAGACTGATTTGTTAGGATCAAAGGAGAAAACATTTGAGTCACTCAACTCCGAGGCATTTTTGGAAAATGATAGCAGATTCAAATGTGAACCTAGGCCACTTGCAGAAATTGATAACTCATCTGGTAGTGCTCCTATGGAAAAGAACAATGACCCTCTAGAATTAAAGGTATCACCAGAAAATACCCTCAAGACTTCTGCTTCCACGAGTCAGGGGAAACGGCTTACTCCCTCATTTGGACTCATATCAGATTCTAGTTCTCCTAAAAAGCCTGTTGAATCATTAGACAATGCCAAGGTTCCAACATCTATGCCTCTTGTGGCGAAGTCTATGCCCTCAATTGAACCATATAAGGATGCATATTCAATGACACAGGACATGGGACCATTAGAAACAAAGTCATTAACGGATGGAAATTCAATAAAAGAGAAAATGGGGCAATTAGAGCAAATCGTATTGTCAGAAAATGATACCAAGAGTGTCACATCCACAGCTCAGGGGAAACAATATAGTCCTTTACTTGAACAGCCTGTTGAAGCAAGCACAATTAAAACGAAAATTGAACCTCATGAATTGCAGGTTTCCCTCCAGCTTCCCACTCAATCAAAAATAATTTCTTCACCGGTGCGTCCAGCTGTCCGATCTGCTTCTGCTTCCACTTCTTATTTTAACTCCTTAAAAGGTTCACCTGTAGCTATCTCAAGATATCGTAGTGCACCATCAGCTCTTGGAATAACATCTGTGTTGCAGGATCATGCAGCAGTGGATATCAAAGAAGTAACTCATGCAGTCACAGTATCTCCTCCAGCTTCTGTGTTGCCTCCTTCAGACTCCAAGGTGTTAAATTCTGTAGAGCCTAGTCCTGCAGCTGTTCCTCCAGCATCGTCATCGCCTTTGCATCCATCTTTACCGTTAAAAACTTCAGTTGATGCTCTTAAAACCACGGAAAAGACTTTTGAATCCCTTTCTCCTGCAGTTGTAACTACATCACCACCTCCACCACCACCATCTTCTCAATGTGATCACACTTCAAATTTGATGCAATCTAATGCTACTCAGTACCCTGAGAATACAAATGAAGGTAAGAAACCATTGGTTGGTCCTCCTCCTCCTCCTCCATCCCCTTCAATGCTCGCTCCTCCAACCCCATCATTTTCTCCAGCCCCTTCCCTTCCTGAAACATCAGTTTCCACAACCCAAGGTTCATGTAAAGGTCCTCCTGCACCACCACCTCCACCTGCGCTGTCTGGGTTTCCTTCGTCATTGGGTATAAATGAATCAGTTGCTATACCTGGCCCTCCTCCTCCTCCCCCGCCTCCACCCCCTAGCCTTTCAAGTTCAGCACCACCATTAGCACCACCACCACCACCCCCTCCTTCCGCTTCTGCATTCCAAAATTCTTTGTCTGAGAACTCCAAAAATGGTCCTCCTGTACCCCCACCTCCACCTCCTAGCCTTCCTGGTTCAACTCTATCACCTTCAGCGCCGCCACCACCCCCTCCTCCAGGTTCTGCATCCCAAAATTCTTTGTCTAGCTCCACAAATGTTCCACCTGTACCCCCACCTCCCCTTTCTGCCAATGGATTGTCAAAACCTGGAGTTCCTGGACCACCTTCTGTTCCTGGACCACCTTCTGCTCCCGGACCACCTTCTGCTCCTTTTGATGCAAAGGGTCGTGGCCTGATGCGAGCTAATGCGAAATTTCAGTCTAAGAGGAGCAATCTGAAACCTTACCATTGGCTAAAATTAACAAGGGCGATGCAAGGAAGCTTATGGGCTGAGACACAGAAACTAGATGAATTTTGTAGGTATGTGTCTTTTCTGACTTCAGTTATAAATATCTTATATCTGATCTTATATGAACTGTACTCATTATTTATTCTTTTCTTAAAACCCTTTTCGGTGTTAGGGCTCCAGAGTTTGACATGTCAGAACTTGAAACTTTGTTCTCCGCAGCTTCTCCAGCTGCTAGTGATGGAAAAGGAGGAAAGTCAAATCGCCGTGCCTCTGGGCAAAAAGTTGAGAAAGTTCAACTGGTATGCCTTTTCATTAACATATAAGTAGTCCAGATAAAGAAACATATTTTTCTTCATTTTTTGTCAGAAGAAGACCCAAAAAAGCGCTTTAACTATTCTAACATTTATTTAATGAACTCATTAAAATATTCGATGTTAAATTTAAAAACAAAAGTAGTAGAAATTGACATTTTTAATTAAGAGTTCTTATTCCACCATTTTCTCTTGACTGCTGCCATGTATGTGTAATGTTTTTCATTATAGAAACTTGAAGATAATTTCTTTTTCTTTTTCACGTGTTAGTTGGTTGTGATTTATCTGTGTAGGTTGTTTGGTCTCCTGACTCTTATGTCTCATCTCATGCCTTTCTTTAATGATTAAGTTGTTTATTTAATTCTTGTGAAGGCATTTTATAGAATTTGAGTTCTTGACAGAAGGTTCACGTTACATTGCAGATTGAGCTCAGGCGGGCCTATAACTGTGAGATCATGCTTACAAAAGTCAAAATTCCTTTGCCTGATTTGATGGTAAGATATCATTCATTATGGTATTTATTAAGACATAAATGCTGAACATTTTGATTTGAATTTATGTCTTAGTGAACATTCTTTCTCTTCTCAGTCACTGTTTTAAGCCTTTATAAATCATGACTGCTCAAGGAATAAATGATTTAGAAGAATTTCTTGGCGGAAATTCCAAAATTCACATAATTATGTTAGAAATCAGTGCTTTCTATTCTTCCGAGCATGGTACCTTGGACTAACAACGAACAACTCTATTTTGTGCCTTCTTGGTGGACCCACTATCCATTGGTGCCAATTTGTTTTCCTGGAAACTGTTTCCAGTTTCTTGGTACGACCACTTCAATGTTATCTTTCTGGGGCTGTTTTTTCCAAGTCCATTATGGCTGATCTTCCTATGTTCACCAACTGTGCCTACCCCACTCTATTGACAAGTTGGATGGGGCCGACTATGACACTTCCAACAACAAGCTTTGACTTAAGAGTGAAGGCAATGTTGATCTTTTGTCCACATAGGTTGTGTATGTCACAGAGGCTTGATTGTTCTTGTGGGAACAATATTGATGTCCAGTGTAGTTTCTTAGATCTACTACTCAATCTTTTTCAAAGCAAATATTTTGTGCTCGAGAGACTTGTGAAGAAGTTTGGGAATATGCATGTATTCTTTAGATCATTGATTTAGCAGCATTTATGGGGTTTCCCAATCCCTTACGAGTATTAATGCCCCTTGTGACCTTGATGTGCCTTTGGCTGAATATTTGAGCAAAGTTATCACTAATCTTCATGAATTTAATGAGCTTCTACCCCTTACTTCCACCCTAGCCTAGGAACTCTTTTTTTTAATAGAACACATGCTATGCATAACTATGAGACTTTAGAATCCCAACTAGGTTGGCATCCCAAAGTTCAACATAATATGCGATTACATGAGAATCCATTATGAAAACAAAGAAAAAGGAATACAAAAACATGGGGGACCACACCCAAAGACAAAACCAAGCTACCTCAACAAGAACTAACCCATAAAAGCAAGGTAACACATAACACCCAACACTTAGGCAAACCTAAACTTTGGAAGGCCGTATCTATTCTTAAAAAAATCAATAATCATAGTGCAGGAACATGAACAACGAAAGACCTTTTATATATTGTTGGCCATATATGGCTTCTTGACAGTATTATTCTTTGTTGATGTTCTTGTATTCCACACGCTCTATTCTGTTGTTGATGTTCTCTCTAAACTTTGTTAATTATCTGCCTTGGTATTTGAAAGTGGTTCTCGTGGCCTGTCCTGCAAAAGCCTATGCAGTGTGATCATTGCCTAAGCTGCACAACAGTGTACCGATGCTGTGGTCTTCATGGTGGTCCCCTCTCCACTTGGCTAATGCCACAAGTTGCAAGCCTCCTTTTGCTCCGGCGTTTTTTTTTGGAATATGGGTGTCCCTATGTTGGGATCTAAGGACTAATCTGTCAGGATTTAAACTTAAGGTACTGAACTCTCCCAGCAAATGTATTTCCATACTCATGGACAAAGGATCGAACCCCTAACTGCATGTTTAAAGGACAATGGTTATTGTGTTAGAAGTTCCATATCGACTAGAGATATGGCCAATTTATAGTATATAAGTGAATGCAAACCTTACTTTACAAGCCGATTTTATGGGGTTGAATTAGGTTTAAAGTTCATTTCTTAACACTAACATGGTATCAGAGCTATGATTAGAGCCTATCCTAACGATATTTGTTGTTTGTTGGGTATACTGTTTCACCCACTATCGGACCACCCATTAATGTCTAGTCTCAATATCGGACCATTATCGGACCATCCATTGATGTCTAGTCTCATGCTCGAGATGTATATACCTCGGCGTTAAGAGGGGAGGGTTGTTAGAAGTTCCACATCGACTAGAGATAAGGTCAATTTATAATATATAAGTAAGTGTAAGCCTCACCTTACAAGCCGGTTTTGTGGGGTTGAGTTAGGTTTAAATTCCACTTCTTAACAGTTATCAACCAGCCATGTAAGATATGCTGGTTGCTCTGATATTTTCTTATCATGTTCCACATGCCATTGATCCTTGGTAGTATGAGGAAAGTTTATCCTTTGGTTATAGTTTAAAATATTATATTGTTACTAAAATGTTTTGTTCTATCTTTTAAATTTTGATAGCCAATTTCATCAAACCTTATTTATTTTGCTGCAAGAACCACATCAACTAAAGATAAGTCAAGTCATAATATATGTTGTAATTAGAGAAGATATCTTTAGAATCTTCCTAATTAGAGAAAATAGATATACAATCTTCTATTTTATTTATTTTGTTTTGTTTTCCTAGTTTCCCTATTTTCCTTTTTAGGAGAATTAGACTATTACAAATAGAGGATATGAGAATGTATTTTCAATTTGTTCTGAATAATAAATTTCAGTCTTATTTTCTACTATATATAAGTAGGTGCAAACCTCACCTTAGGAACCGGTTTTATAAGGTTGAGATAGGCTTAGAATCTACTTTAGAATCTACTTTTTAACATATTCAATTTAGTGTTTTTCAACTTTGTAAACCAAACTCAATTTACATTTTCAGGTCCTCTAATTGAGAAAACAAAATGTATTTCTCAAGTATTTTGGCCATAGATGAATATTGTTAACTTAGGTAAATACCACATAGTTGGGTTATACGAGGTCCTGAACATACAATACAATATGATTCAGTTCCTCTGGGATACAAATCATGTTATGAATAGTTTTTGCTCCTGTATCATGTTTGAATCGCACGATACAAGTGTGAATTGCGATTCGATTTGTGATGAGTCGAGATGGGTTTTTGAACCTGGTTGGGTCGACCCACCCTATTTTAAACCCTTATTTTATCCCCCTTTGTTCTTTTTTGTGCTCTTGGAAGGTTTGTCTTTGTGCTTCTCACGTTTCTCCTTTCTCGTCTCTCGTCTCTCCTCTCTCATCTTGTGCACACCTCTGTTCTCTGCGTTTGTGTGACTCACATTTGCAATGTGGTGGTCGCGCGGTGGTGTGGTGGTCCTCTGTTCTGTACAGGTTGGTTTCTCATGTTTCTGTGCAGGGAGTGTGTTTTTGTTTTGTATAGAAGACGCATTTGCTTCAGACATGAGTAAATAAAAAAGAGAAGTTGATATTACTTGGAAGGCTGTGTTGCTGAAATTGTGAAATTGTGTGTTAAATACATATAGATACAACCGCTCTATTTGACTGAGGTTGTTTTGTTATTAATTGTCTCTTTGCATATTTACATATCTTATATAATTAAGTATATGCTACATTCTTTTAATGTTTATATAGTGTTTATGAATCGTATCATTCATGATACGATTCACAATTCAAAATTTTAGCTCTCTTTGATATGATTCACGATTCAACTACCATGCTTATACTAACTGAAACCATGATGAATTTATGACTTTGAATGGGTTGCATAACATTTGGTTTTACATAAGGACTTGCATATGTAGTTATTATGTTATTAATAAAGATACCTATCATGATCATTTTACATTTCTTTTGCTGTACAAGTTAATATTCTATTTGTCATTAAATGCTCCTTGTAATGTTGTTTATAATCATATGTTTCTTGCTTGACTGTTGAATGCCCTTGTTTTGTTTAGGTTTTAATTGAAAATCCCAATTTTTTAAACCACTCAATTAGTCAGAAACGAATTTTCCTACCCGCAGAAACATCTCAGTTTATACTTATAGTCTCACATTCCAGCCATTGTCTTTCAGAGTGCTGTGCTTGCAATGGATGATACAGTATTAGATATCGATCAAATTGAGAACCTCATAAAATTCTCTCCAACCAAAGAAGAGATGGAAACACTCAAGGTATCATGCCTTTTTCTTGTTTCTTCTACCGGTACTGTGTCATAGGTGGAGCATCAGAAAGTTTGGTACAATCTATGTTTATTTGAGCTATAGCCATACTTTTTATGCAGAACTATGCCGGGAATAAGGACAACTTGGGAAAGTGTGAGCAGGTGGGTGGAGTTTTACCATTTGTTAACTTTTTTCAACTCTTTTTCTCACGTAAGACAATGCTAGGATGACTTTTCTTGCATTAATTGAACAATAAAAAGAATAATCAGTGGTGAACAATATAACTAGACATGATAGAAAACTGGTACACTGATTTATTATTCTGAAAAGGATAAAAGATACAAGAGGAATATGAGACTATGTCAATATAAGACTGTATGCAGAGCTCAGTTACAAGTTAATTAATTGTAACTAGCTAACATAACAGTTACATTAACCAACAACCTAATAGAAACCACTGACATGGGCCTGAGAGACCAAAGGTATACATTGGTTTTGTCCCTAAGAAAAATCTGGCAGGTGGCAAAGGCTTGGTGAGAAGATCTGCCCACTGTTCTTGACCAAGAATGTGTTAAACAAAAAGCTGCTTGTTTTTAACCTTTTTGTACTTACCAAACTTACTGTGTGAGCCAAATTAGATTGTCACACCAAACAATAGGAGTATAATGAGGAACTGAAAGATCCTTCAGAAGAGTTTATATCCATAATGTGACCTGTAGGAGCAGCTAAACCCATATATTCAGCTTTTGTGCTTGATCTTGAAAAGACATTTTGTTTTATTGACCACCATGAAATTCAATTAGGTCCCAAGTAATTGGCAGCCCCTAAAGTAGATCTTTTGTCATCAACATCGGTTGCCCAATCTGCATCACAAAAACTCTAATAGCTAGAGATTGATGAGGAATGGCAGGATGAACAATGAGACCACCATGTAAATCCCTTTTAGGATATAACAATATTCTCTTAACAGCAACCGGATGATATTCTAGAGGGGAAGCCATATACTGGCATATCCTGTTGACTTCAAAACTCAATTTTGGATGAGTTATAGTAACATGCCAAAGTGCTTCAACAATAGACCTCTACAAAAAAGGTTCTTCTATTAGATCTGAGCCATGTTTGGACAATTTGCAGTTAGATAGCATAGGAGACAAAATGGGCTTGGGTTCATGCATATTAGTCTTGTTAAGTCAATCTAATGTGAGATCCTAACTCATACTTGACTCCAACAAACTCCCAACTCAAGTGAGTCCCTTTCACATTGGTTACATTTTCCCTTGAGCACAAATTTTCTTCACCAAATCGACATTTGTACTCATCCAAGTTGGTCACCATGACTAACGACTTTGATTTCACTTTGTTGGGGTTTGTTGAGGGGAGACACTGAGGACATTTGAGACATATAAGTCATAAGGAAACCCATATAAGGAACCATGGCACCACCTTCAACCTAAAACTTCAATAAGTTTGTGGGTCATTTCTCCTTGTATGTTACTCTTCTTGCATATTTTTTTACTCAATGTGGGACTCCAACTTACAGTTGACTCCAACAGTTGTAATTGTTACACTAGCCAAGAACGTTCTTACAGAAACCACTACTGTAACAAAAATAACCACATTTAAGCTGAAACAACAACACTAACAGAGGCAATACATGTAAAACAGAGTATTACACTCACAAGACACATCAATCTTTTTTTATGTAAACCCATGTATTTATGGGCAGTGTTAATTTTGATAAAAGAGATATCACTTAAGGTCAACCTCTCAAATATATCTTACTCGCAATATATAGTTTTTGCAGACTATCTTCAAGATTGCTTCTTTCTTTTCTATTTTTTTTCTTATTTGCTTTTTGCATTTTGTTATAGTTCTTCTTAGAATTGATGAAAGTGCCAAGAGTGGAAAGCAAGCTAAGAGTTTTCTCTTTTAAGATGCAATTCCTGTCCCAGGTCAGAAGATAACCACACAATACTTTTAGTTATTATTAAAAAATTCTGTTTTTGTGCCACTGAAAAATTTAGCTGTTCTGGTGCACCTTGCATGTAATTTTCATGTAGGTTTCAGAGCTTAAAAGAGATTTGAATATTGTGAATTCTGCATCTGAAGAGGTGAGTCATACCTTTTTTCCTGTTGAATACTCTATTTCCTGAGTCAATATACTTTTATATTCAGCTTCCATTGATATGTGTATCAGATAAGGAATTCAGTCAAGTTGAAAAGAATCATGCAGACTATTCTTTCTCTGGGTAATGCTTTGAACCATGGAACTGCAAGAGGTGAATTAAAGCTTTAGCTTTCACAGTCACAAATCATGTTTTTGTACAAATAATGTAGTGAAGTTTATATTGAAACATGGACTTTTCAAATACTCAACTCAGATAATTTATGTTATTCTATTGCTTGTGTTTAAGATTTATTCTTGGTCTTGATAAATTAAATTTTATATGAAAACAAAACCACTGTAGCCTTGATTGTTTTCCTATTAATTTATATGATTACTGAAGGTGCGGCTGTTGGGTTTCGATTGGATAGTCTCCTTAAACTGACTGATACAAGATCAAGAAATAACAAGATGACTCTTATGCATTATCTCTGTAAGGTAAACCACCTGATATCCTTAAATTTCAACATGAATTGTTTCTGTACAAGTTTAGTTTGTCGTCAGTTTACAAATTGTTGTTAAAAGGATATTTTCTAAGAAGCATCTTCATTTCTTAGTATATATTGATACACTGATTGGTGAAATGCAGCAAGTAATAAAGTTGATGGAGTGATTTATAGTTTATTATAGAACTTCTAAGTCTCACATCAAGTAGTACAAAATGCTTGGTGGAATATTTAATATTAAATTTAGTATATTTCTTATATTTGTCTCCTTACATACATTGGATATATATACAAGTGCTTATTGATTATTTTAGGAAATAGAAGCAACCTATTCTATTAGGAATATTAAAGGGACCTCACACATTCATATGAACCACCAGATAAAATGGAGAATTACTTACTTTATTGTTGATAGGAAAAGATATTCACTTGTGTTTGGCAAGCTCACACACTTCACAATGAAGACTTTCCAGATTTAAATTTTTAAACAAGGAAGGAAATATTAACTTCATGACCTGAAATGAAGGATGTTCCAAATGACAATGAAACAATTGGATTTTTTCTTTGCTGGTCATGGAGGATTCAGATATTAGAGAGTGACTCTTGATGGGTAGACTCGAATATTCCATATAGTAAAGGCTATTCTATTCTCTAGCATGTCCAATTGTTCTTCTTGACTTCTATTCTTGTAATATACGAGAGTTGCTATGAAATACTACATTTGATAGGTTCCTGGATTGGAAAACCTATCTGCAATGCACTCACCCACCCGTATACACCAGAAAATGAGTATAATATGTATATTCTCTATTCAGT
>NC_028356.1:32670082-32672475 GCF_000741045.1 Vigna radiata var. radiata | reverse complement strand
AAACGTAAAATATCCTCACCCCCCTCTGCTCTTATATAGGAGCTTTAATTCCCACCCAAACTAATAATACTACTAATACGGTTATAAGTGCCTAATGCCTCTTCCCCTCATTATTCCCTATCATTACCCACCGCCTGATGTGCAACCTTGTCCTCAAGGTTGAAGTCTGATAATTGTTTCTGTTTCGTCACTCACAGAAGAGTCCAAGAGACTTGGTAGCTTGCCGACTCTTTCCTTTAGCTGACATTTTTCTAAAGCCTTCCATATTTCATCATCTTCATAGAAGTCTAGTGGGTCCAAGTTGGTCTTAATGCTGCCCTTGAAAAGAGTTGAAATGTGAATGAATTGCTTGATTCTTTCAACAGAGATGATATGGTCAGACATCATTCTATACATCCTACTCCAAAATACTTGGGATTCTTTCAATGTCAATGCATAAGAAAGAGACAATCCCACAAGACCCGGTGATACAAATCCCCTAGGAAGTGGAATAAGTAATGCAGCTGCTGTGAATACTGTCAAGTTGTGAAGTATTTGAATCCTTAAAATTGACCATTTCATGGCCACATTGGCATGAAAGAACAGTGCTGCATCCATGTCCGCAAGCTTTAGGTAGTTGTTGAAAAATCTGTTCACCATGTTCCATGCTCTTATAGTAACCACCCCAAGTGATGTTTCGGCAACAAAATTCATGACAGGAGTTTGTGTGGTTCCATTGACCCTCATAAATTCCCTTGAAGAGGCTTGATAATATCCATCTACTGTGAGTATGATTCGTTGGACTGTATTTCGAACTGGAGGTAGGTCCCCGGGCTCATTAAAAACTTTTCCAAAAATCGACAACAGTTGCTGCAACTCCTCTCTTTGGACCCATGTTAAGTCTGGACTGGTTTTTGCAGTCTCTGGGTTTATCCCTGCCTTCCCCAGGATCCAAACCAAAGTCACCGCCTCCATCGCTTTCTTTATCAATGCTTTCGGTGCCATTATTTTTCGTGCCAATGTGGGGTCCCCTTTTATTGTTACCACCTCTTCCTCCTGTTTGTAGACCATTGTTAATTCTCCCCAATTAATGGTGACTTCCCCTAGTTTAGACAACCACTCCATCTCCAAAATCAACTCTATTCCTCCTAATTCACACAAATAAAAATTCTCAAATACCTCCGTTTCACCTACATTTACTGGGACATCCCTGCAACAGCTTCGCGTTAAATTTTTTTGGCCATCGCTCACTGTACTACTTCCAGCTCGGGACGCTATCGTTCCCTGAGGACCTTCCCTTTGAGTCGTCGTCGTACTCTCAATCGTACTCTCTGCTACCCCCGATCGTCCCAGACCCGGATTGAACGGTTCCGATCGTCCCAGACCCGGTTTGAACGGTTCCGATCATCCCAGACCTGGTTTGAACGGTTTCGATCTTGCTATGGTGTCGGTCCCACCTTGATATCATCTCCACGACTGGCCGCTCTTGTCTCTGGTTCTTCCCGCCGTCCGCGCGCCTCGACTTGCCTCCTCCACGTCTCGCGCAACCACCATCCCCATTAATAAATCTCGGGGATTATGCAGACAAATATGACTTCTGACTTCACCTTGCAGATCCACAAAAAAATATCCCAGGAGCTGGTCCTTCGTCACGCCCTTTGTTTGCGCCACCAACGTTTCAAAGTCCTGAACGTACAAATCAACAACGCTCTTCTGTTTGACCGCCGCTAGCCTCTCAAACATTGTTCCTCTGTCGCGACCTCCAAACCTCCTTATCAAAGCTTCACGCAAACCTTTCCATGTTGGCGTCTGAGTTTTCTCTTTCCAGAAGCGGAACCAATAACTCGCGCTTCCTTCCATGCAGACATACACCAGTCGGAGTTTTTCCCTTTCCGTCACCTTCTGATCACGAAAATTTTTTCCGCACAAGAAATCCACTCTAGCGGCTCGATTCCTTTGAAGGTTGGTAATTCAATCCTCTTCACCCAGTTAGGTTGTGCGTCACTCCGATCCGGGCCCAATTCCACATCGAAGCCCTCTCTTCGTCCTCCTCTGTTGTCGTTCACTGAATCCTGACTCCCCTCCTGATGACCCTCGACGTTTCGCCCCTCGACGTTTCGCCTGCCAAACATTCGCATGAATTCCCTAATTTCTTGCCGTAAGCCCATCATCTCTGCCTTCAACCTATCCACAGTCGTCTCCACCGCCTCCATTCGTCCCTCCAGCACATTCATCCTTCCCTCCATCCTTCTTTCTAGAGCACTTAATTTTCCCTCCATCTCACTCCTGTCTCTCACTGATCCGGCAGGTCGGACCAAATTGATAGGTTCCTGGATTGGAAAACCTATCTGCAATGCACTCACCCACCCGTATACACCAGAAAATGAGTATAATATGTATATTCTCTATTCAGT